>NC_140178.1:110360544-110363044 GCF_963971535.1 Notolepis coatsorum | reverse complement strand
TTCAACTGGACATTTTAAGGAAGCAGTCAATGAGCTGAGAGGGAAAGCACGCCGGGCTTTCTATGCCATAAAAATAAATATACAAACAGAAATACCAATTCGAATCTGGTTAAAATGAATTGAATGTGTTATTGAACCAATTGCACTCTATGGCAGTGAGGTGTGGGGTCCACTTACAAAACAAGACTTTACCCAATGGGACAAACACCCCATTGAGACCCTGCATGCAGAGTTCTGTAAGATTATCCTACATGTCCAGAGGAAAACTACAAACAATGCATGCAGGGCAGAATTAGGCCGTTACCCACTAATACTAAAAATACAAAAAAGAGCAATTAACTTTTGGACACACCTAAAACGAAGTGACCCCCTCTCGTACCATTATCAAGCCCTGCAGTGCCAAGAGCTGAGGAGCATCAGGAACCCCCTTACCCAGCTGGTCCTGAGGCTGAGTCCACAAACCTGCTCTCTTAACACACCTCAGGAACAGAACACGTCACCAATCAGAATCAATCAAATTACTACACAGCTAAAACAAAACTACATCACCTATTGGAAAACACAAACAAAAGCACAGAGCAAAATGCAGTGCTATCTGGCTCTAAATCGACAGTACACCATAGCAGATTATTTGAGCATGGTGACTGATCAACAACTAAAAAGAACCTTGACAAAATACAGACTGAGTGAGCACAGCCTCGCTGTTGAAAAGGGGAGGCACAGGAAAACCTGGCTTCCTGCAGAGCAAAGGCTGTGCTGTCATTGCACCCTCAGTGAGCCTGAAACTGAGTGGCACTTCCTCACCAAATGTGAAAAATATAAATATATTAGAGAAACGCATTTTAAAAAATTTGAATTAATAAAAAAAGGCTTTCTCGCACTACCAGATACAGAAAAACGACCAGTCCTACTAGGGGAGGACTCAACAAGCTGTGAGCTAGCAGCAGCATATGTTGCTGCCTGCCACAAACTGAGGGACAGTGAGTGACAGTCACCTGACATGTTTACGCCGTAATACTTGATGTTTTATTTTACGATGATATTTTGTATGTACTTATATCTGTTTGTAATCCATGTTTATGTTTAATATTGCTTTGGCAACATGTAGAAGTACGTCATGCCAATAAAGCCATTTGAATTGAATTGAATTGACTAGACAACATGTATTCATTCTCTATTTGATTGAGTTCTAGACACAAAGAGACTAGACAACATGTATTCATTCTCTATTTGACTCAGTTCTAGACACAAAGAGACTAGACAACATGTATTCATTCTCTATTTGATTGAGTTCTAGACACAAAGAGACTAGACAACATGTATTCATTCTCTATTTGACTGAGTTCTAGACACAAAGAGACTAGACAACATGTATTCATTCTCTATTTGATTGAGTTCTAGACACAAAGAGACTAGACAACATGTATTCATTCTCTATTTGATTGAGTTCTAGACACAAAGAGACTAGACAACATGTATTCATTCTCTATTTGACTGAGTTCTAGACACAAATAGTCTAGACAACATGTATTCATTCTCTATTTGATTGAGTTCTAGACACAAAGAGACTAGACAGGTCGTTAGCTTTTGCAACACTAAGGTACTGTACTTTTTAAATGGGGGCTTGAATTAATTATGTGAATGTGTTCATTTGTACCTCTTCTCTCTCTCTCCCTCTCTCTCTCTCTCCCACTCTCTCTCTCCCCCTCTCTCTCCCTCCCCCTCTCCCCCTCTATCTCCCTCCCTCTCTTCCTCTCTCCCTCCCCCTCTCTCCCTCTCTCCCTCCCCCTCTCTCCCTCCCCCTCTCCCTCTCTATCTCCCTCCCTCTCTTCCTCTCTCCCTCCCCTTCTCTCCCTCTCTCCCTCCCCCTCTCTCCCTCTCTCTCTCCCACTCTCTCTCTCCCTCCCCATCTCCCCCCTCTCTCCATCTCTCTCTTCCTCTCTCCCTCCCCCTCTCTCCCCCTCTCCCCCTCTCCCCCCCCCCCCTCCCCCCTCTCCCCTCTCTCTCCCTATCCCCCTCCCTCTCTCCCTCTCTCTCTCCCTCCCCTCTCTCCCCTCCCCCTCTCCAACTCTCTCTATCACCCTCTCTCTCCATCCCCCTCTCCCCCTCTATCTCCCTCCCTCTCTTCCTCTCTCCCTCCCCCTTTCTCCCCTCTCTCTCTCTCTCTGTCTCTCCCACTCTCTCTCTCCCTCCTCCTCTCCCCCTCTCCCTCCCTCTCTATCTCCCTCTCTCTTCCTCTCTCCCTCCCTCCCTCTCCCCACTCCCTCTCTCCCTCCCTTTCTCCCTCCCCCTCTCCCCCCTCCCTCTCTCCCTCCCTTTCTCCCTCCCCCTCTCCCCCCTCCCCCTCTCTCCCTCCCTCTCTCCCTCCCCCTCTCTCTCCCTCTCCCACTCTATCTCTCCCCCCTCTCCCGCTCTCCCCCCCCTCTCTCTCTCCCCCCTCTCCCCCTCCCCCTCTCTCTCTTCCCCTCTCCGCCCCCCTCTCTCTCTCTCTCTCTCTCTC
>NC_140178.1:110355034-110360344 GCF_963971535.1 Notolepis coatsorum | reverse complement strand
AACAAAGACTGGGATACAAGCATAGAAGAATGTTGCTGCTCTGCAGCTTCTCCCGGGATGGTTCGTCTGAGGAATCAGACGGTGACGTCAGAGCCGCTCTGCAGAATCCTCTCGGCAGCTCTCCGAGGTGGTAACGGGACCGAGAGGGAGAGAGGGAGCGGGTTAGCTCAGAGTACAGTTGGGAACAGAGCAGGTGACAGGAGAAGTGACTTGTCCCAAAACAGAGTAATCCAAGTGACTGAATCTTCGGTGTAAATACACACTGTGAGTAATGTCCCAACAACCAAATCCACGTGATAGAATCTTCGGTGCTAATACACACTGTGAGCGGAAGTCCCAATAATAATCCAAGTGATAATATCTTCGGTGTGAATACACACAGTGAGCGAAGTCCCAATAATAATCCAAGTGATAATATCTTCGGTGTGCAATACACACAGTGAGCGATGTTCAAGCAAATATTATCCCAAATGAACAATCCAAAAAGCAGGCACAGGGTGAGTGACAGTCTGACAAAAAGCAGGATCTCTTCAGTGTTTAACACACACAAAAAACGAATAGGGTCAAAGACAGTCTAGCAAAAACTCACCCAGGCGCTGTGCGTAAAGAGAGCAGGATCAAACAGGGCGAGCGCGTCGCCACGGGGAACGGGTTGTCCAAGCGGAATACTTCTTGAATATCCTGGGAGGCAAAGCACAGGGGAAAACAGCAGGCAAGGAAGGAACGGCGAATGCTGATGATATATCAAAACGATCCAACAACACTTGATGGGGAATCGGGGTATATATAATCAGAGGAATGCTTAATGACAAGCTGTGACAGCTGCGGGATGAGATTGACAAGCGTGTGGTTGGGGAAGCACCAATCAAACGGCGTCTACGGGAAGAAGCGTGTGAAGAGGAGAATGCAATTGATTAACAGAAAACTAAAGGAACAGAGCGAGTAGGCTTAAAGGAACAGAGCGAGTAGGTGAGCAACGGACAAAACCTCACAGTACCCCCCCCTCCACGGGAGCCACCCGGCGACCAGGCCGACCCGGCTCGTCATGATGGGCACGATGGAAGTCAGTGATCAAGCCGGGATCCACGATGAGCTGTCGGGAGACCCAGCTTCGCTCCTCAGGGCCGTAACCCTCCCAGTCCACCAGGTATTGGAACCCCCGACCCCGCCGTCGAACGCCCATCAACCGGCGGACCTGCCACTGGGGGTGACCATCCACCATCTCGGGAGGCGGAGGATCAGGAGCGGGAGGCATCAGGGGACTGAGGGAGACGGGCTTAACCCGGGAGACATGGAAAACGGGGTGAATGTGCATGGACGCAGGAAGCTTCAGACGCAGGGCCGCCGGACTGAGTACCTTCAGAACCTCGAAAGGTCCGACGAAACGGGGGTTAAGCTTCTTGGCCGAGGACCGAAGCGGGAGGTCCTTCGCGGAAAGCCACACCCTCTGCCCAGGGTGGTAAGTCGGCGCAGGAACCCGGATGTCCGGAGCAGCGCGGTCCTGGTGATCTCCCAGACCCGTCGGCAGCGGTCGAGGTGGACCTGCACGGAGGGAACTGCCACCTCCGTCTCCTGTGCGGGGGAAAAGAGGCGGTTGGTAGCCCAGGGAAACCTCAAAAGGTGAGAGGCCGGTGGCGGAACTGACCATGGAATTGATGGAGTACTCGACCCAGGGAAGGAAACGGCTCCAGGAAGCTGGTCTCTCGGCTGCCACACACCGAAGAGCAGACTCCACGCTCTGGTTCATCCTCTCCGTCTGTCCGTTAGTCTGGGGATGATAACCAGAGGAAAGACTGACCGTCGCCCCCAATCCCTTGCAAAAAGCCCGCCATACCTGGGAGGTGAACTGGGGCCCCCGGTCAGAGACGATGTCCTGGGGAAAACCATGAAGGCGGAACATGTGGTGAGTCAGGAGGTCCGCCGTCTCGGCCGCCGAGGGAAGCTTGGAAAGGGCCACGAGGTGAACCCCCTTGCTGAATCGATCCACCACGGTCAGAAGGCAAGTGTTCCCCTGGGAGGAGGGAAGACCTGTGACGAAGTCTAGCGCCACATGTGACCAAGGACGGCTCGGAACGGGAAGTGGCTGTAAAAGCCCGGAGGGTGCCTGGTGCGAGGCCTTGCTGCGGGCACAGACCGCGCAGGCCAATACGAACTCCTTGACGTCGTTCCGCATGGTGGGCCACCAGAAACGACGAGCCAGGAAGGAGAACGTGCGATGAACGCCCGGGTGGCAGGCGAACCGGCTGGTATGGCCCCATAGCAGCACCCGGGACCGGACAGAATCGGGGACGAAGAGACGATGAATCGGAACGTTGCTTGGAGCACGCTGGAAGCGTAGGGCACGTCTAACCACCCCCTCGATGCCCAAGGTGATGGCTCCAACCACCCTGGCCTCCGGGAGGATGGGAGTCGGGTCCTCAGAGGGTGGAGCCCCCTTGGAGTGTAACCGGGACAGGGAGTCGGCCTTCGTGTTGCGGGAACCAGGACGAAAAGTCAGCGAGAAGTCGAACCGACTGAGGAAGCTAGCCCATCTCGCCTGCCGACCGTTGAGGCGCTTGGAAGCGCGGATGAACGTCAGGTTCTTGTGGTCCGTCCAGATGGTAAATGGCTCCTCGGCCCCCTCAAGCCAATGACGCCACTCCTCCAACGCAGCCACGACCGCCAGCAGCTCCCGATTGCCGGTGTCGTAGTTCCTCTCGGCAGGGAGGAACCGACGTGAGTAGAAGGCGCAAGGATGTACCTTCTGGTCCGTTGCCGAACGCTGGGATAAGACAGCCCCCAGTCCAGTATCCGAGGCGTCCACCTCTACAATGAACTGTCTCATGGGGTCAGGGTGGAGCAAGATTGGGGCGGAAGTGAACCTCTTCTTGAGGGAGCGGAACGCAGCACATGCCGCTGGGGACCAGTCGAACGGCAGGGCGGGAGAGGTCAGTCTGGTAAGTGGCTCCGCCACCTGACTGTAGTTCCGGATGAACCTTCGGTAGAAGTTGGCGAACCCGAGGAAACTCTGTAACTCCTTCCGAGTGGTGGGTTCAGGCCAATCCTCCACAGCTTGGATCTTGCGAGGATCCGCTCGGGTCAAGCCCTTCTCAACGATGAAGCCCAGGTAGTCGACGGAGTCGGAGTGGAAACGGCACTTCTCCGCCTTGAAGAAGAGCCGATTGTGGAGGAGGCGCTCCAGCACACGGCGGACATGCTGGATGTGCTCCTCGAGGGTCCTGGAGAAGATGAGGATGTCGTCCAGGTACACCACCACAAACACCTCCAGCATGTCACGAAGGACGTCGTTCATGAGTGCCTGGAATACCGCCGGGGCGTTGGTGAGGCCGAACGGCATCACCAGGTACTCGTAGTGGCCCCTGGGGGTCTTGAAGGCGGTCTTCCACTCATCGCCCTCACGGATACGGACAAGATGGTAGGCACTCCGGAGGTCCAGCTTGGTAAAGACGGTAGCCTGGGTGAGAGGCTCGAAGGTGGAGTTCATGAGAGGAAGAGGGTACTTGTTCTTGATGGTGATCTCGTTGAGCTGGCGATAGTCGATGCAGGGTCGAAGGTCCCCGTCCTTCTTCCCAACAAAGAAGAAACCGGCCGCCACCGGGGAGGAGGAAGGCCGAATGAGTCCTGCTTCCAAGGACTCAGAGATGTACAGATCCATCGCCTTCTTCTCCGGAACGGTCAGACTGTAGAGGCGGCTGCCGGGAAGGGGAGCCCCTTGGCGGAGGTCGATGGCGCAGTCGTAAGGGCGGTGGGGTGGAAGGGCCTGAGCCCTGGATTTACTGAAAACCTCCAAGAGGTTGTGGTACTCGGGAGGTATGGATGAAGAGTCCGGAGGCGACTCACCTGCGGGCCTCCGGGGCGGGGGACAGGACGCCGCCTGTAGACACTGGGCGTGACAGGAGGAGCTCCAGCCCTTGATGGTACCGGAGGACCAGGCGATGTGGGGCTCGTGAAGCGCGAGCCAGGGCCTACCCAGGACCACCGGGACAAGGGGGGATCGGGTGATAATGCAAAGATCTCCAAAGGCCTCACAAGGTCCTCAAGTGGAATGTTGGCCCGGGTAGCAAACTCGAAGTCGAGGAAATTCTCGTCTGCCCCTGAGTCGATGAGTGCCTCCACCGTGGCTCGTTGGTCCGCCCAGGCCAGGGTGACGCTCATCAGATGGCCAGGTGGTGCGCGGCTCTGGGAATGGGAAAAACGGCTCACCAGGATTTCCCGGGGTCTCGGCGAGCCTGGTCTTTTGGCCGGGTGGGACAGTTGGTGATTCGGTGTCCCTCCCGACCGCAGTAGAGGCAGAGACCGGACCTTAACCTCGCCTCACGTTCAGCCTGGCTCAGATGAGAGCGTCCCAGCTGCATGGGTTCCTCCTCGCGAACCGAACGGGAGGGTACGCTACCACCAGTCGTGTTGAGGGCAGGGCGACCAGCAGTAACGTCCTGAGTACGGGGGGTCCGGGGTCCCTCAGGAGGTACCAGTCGGGTCCTCTCACACCTTCTCTCCTGGAGGCGTCCGTCGATGCGGATGGCGAGGCTGAACAGGTCCTCGAGGGAGTCAGGCTCCTCCCGGGTCGCGAGCTGGTCCCTGACTGCGTCACTGAGCCCCCTCATGAAGGTTAGGCGAAGTGCTGGGTCGTTCCATCCACTCTCCACCGCCGCCAGACGAAACTCCAGGACGTAGTCAGTTACCCCGCCGCTCCCCTGTCGGAAGGTACCCAACCGGGCTCCAGGGTCCAGACCACGGGCTGGATGGTGGAACACCCTGCGGAGCTCAGCCACGAAGTCTGGATAGGAGAAACAAAAATCTGCATCCATTGCCCAGGAGGAAGTGACCCACTGGGCAGCCCGGCCTGAGAGCAAGTTTGTCATATAGGCCACTTGGGCACCTCTAGAAGTGAATCGACTGGGTTGATGACGGAAAACCAACTCACATTGCATGATGAATGTGGCACACTCCTCGGGATTGCCGTCGAACAGCCGTGGGACGGAGAGACGGGGTTCCCGAGGTGCGGGATCGGGAAGCGTGGGAACTGCTGGGGCTGCGGGGAATGCTCCTGAAGGAAGTGAGGGTACAATTAACGCGTTAACGGTGTCGCTCAGCGTGTGAAGCTGAACGAGTATACTTGACTGTTGTCCTGCCAGAGCGGCCAGGGACTCTTGAATAGGCTGGACCTGTTCCCTGAGATCATGCACCGCAGCCGCAGCCCTCTCTAGTTGGTGACTGTGATCCCTGGTCAACTCGATCTGATTAGCTAGTGCTGTTCTGACTCTCTCTGTGTCGGCTGGGGTCGTCATTTTGGTTGGATCGTAATGTTAT
>NC_140178.1:110337534-110350034 GCF_963971535.1 Notolepis coatsorum | reverse complement strand
TTTTTTAGAGAAAGTAATTAAATGGTTTGGTCCATGGAACTCCATAGGCTCGCATAGCCGAGCGGAGCTGTAAATATAAAAAAAGGAGGTGCCAGGTAAGTTATATGACTCTTTCAGATCTGAGAATGTTCTTAGACCATTGTCCTCCATAACATCGCCAAGTACATGAATGCCACAGTTGGACCATGATTGAGCTACAAAACTGCGGCCTCCGCTAAGCAAAAACGGGTTATGAAATAAGGGAGTCTGTTCATGCCACTTAGTATCCCAATTAAGTAACTTTTCATATTTGCGCCATAAAGATATGGCATGCGCTATTATCGGACCATAACGTAATCTACATTGCTTTAGTGAAATATCTGTAAAGACAATGTCTTGTAAACGAATCGGCGCCACAATATGTTTTTCAATATTAAGCCAGGGGGCCTCAGAATTTAAATTAAACCAACTCAACAGAGGACGAAATGATAACGCTTGAAAATATAACTTAAAATTTGGCACAGTTAAACCACCAGATTGCCGCTCATTTTGTAAGGTAGTAAGTTTAACCCGAGCTTGCTTGCCTCGCCATATAAATTTTGAGACTGCTCTATGTAAATTTTCCCAATGAGCAACAGGTGGGGCAATAGGAATCATGGAACTACAGAAGTTTACTCGAGGTAATATGTTCATTTTGATAATAGAGACTCTTCCGGAAAGGGAGACAGGTATATTACACCATCGATTGAGATCATTTATGATTGACCTAATGGTTCTATTGTAGTTTACGGACACAATTTTTTCAATTGAAGGAAATATATCAATACCAAGATATTTAAATTGTGTTACAACCGGGATCTCATGGTCAAGCACAGAGTTAGGAGTGGTTCTTAGGTACATTAGTGCTGATTTGGTCCAGTTTATTTAATAACTTGAAATTGAACTGAATTTTTCAAAGATTTTCAGGAGGCTTGAGAGAGACTGAGATACATTCTCCATATATAACAAGATGTCATCCGCATAAAGCGAAATATGATGATCAGTAGAATTTACAGAGATTGGCTTAATGTTTTCTGATTGCCGTATAGCTTGGGCTAAAGGTTCAAGGGATAAAATAAACAAGCTTGCAGAGATCGGATCCCCTTGCCTGCTTCCACGAGTGATTTTGAAAGGAGGAGAACTAATATCTCCGGTTATGACACTGGCTGATGGATTAGAAAATATTATTTTTACCATATTTATAAAATTTTGACCTAGTCCCATATGTTTCAATACAGCCCAAAGATAGGTCCACTCCAGACGGTCAAAGGCCTTCTCTGCGTCAACAGAGAGAACAGCTGACGACACTTTAGCTTGAGAGGCGGAGTTGACAATGTGAAGGAGACGTCGCAAATTATCAGACGAAAGCCTTTTTTTAACAAAACCACTTTGATCTGGGTGAATCAGTTTAGGTAAAAACTTTTCAAGACGGCAAGATAATACTTTAGAAAATAGTTTGGCATCTGTATTAATTAAAGAAATAGGGCGCCAATTAGAACACTGGTTTGGATCTTTACCTTTTTTTAATAAAAGAGAGATTAGGGACATATTCACGTCTCTCCCTAAGGAGCCTTTAGATATGGATATATTAATCATCTCAAGTAGTAGCGGGCCTAAGACGTCCCAGAACCGCAAATAAAATTCAGGGGGAATGCCATCCCACCCTGGAGACTTGCCTTTATTCATATTTTCCAGAGATGTTTTGAGTTCTTGCAATGATATAGGAGCACCCATTAAACTTGATTCAACTGGTGACAAAACAGAGAGGTTAAGGCCACTTAAAAAGGATTCAATCTCTTCAGAGGGACGCTCGCCTTCTGTAGTATATAAATCATTATAAAATTTTGCAAATCTTGTATTGATTAATTTTGGATCTGTAAGCAGCTCACCATTTTCTGATGTAACAGTAGTAATATTTCCTACAAGATCACTATTGCGTAGTTTGTTGGCCAATATTTGACTCGGTCGACTACCATGAAAGTATTGGTTTACTCTACCTTTATGGATGGAGGATTCGGCTCTTTTCCTGATAAGATCGTTTAGTTCACTCTTAACATTGGCTAGTGTGGCGGCAGTCTGTTGAGAGTAACGCCTCTGTTGAGATAGGTCCAAGGTAGACAGCATGGTTTCTAATTCCGATATTCGTTTTAGCTGAGATTTATTAAGACTTGAAGAGAAAGTAATAGCATTATTTCTGACAAAGCCTTTAGTAGCGTCCCAAAGTATCCTGAAATCATCCACAGAGTTATTATTAAACATAAAAAATTGGGCTAGCTCAGACTGAAATTGCTCACAGAATGCTGGATTATCCAATAAAGAGCAGTTAAAGCACCATCTTGTGGCCTTTTTCTTAGCCTGGCTGAATTGAAATTGACAGAAATAGGCATGGTGATCTGATAAACTCATAGGTCGGATTTCAATTTTTTTTACGTCTGAAAATAAGGATGCTGATATTAAAACTAAATCAATACGGGAAAATGATAGATGTCTATTAGAGAAAAAAGTATACTCCCTGTTGCCTGGATTATGAACCCGCCAAATATCAATAAGATTAAAGTCAGATAGCAAGTGCTTTAAAGCGTTTGTCGAGCGAGCATTATGATTAACTGCTTTTGATTTATCCCAGGTATGATCCAAAACAGAATTCATATCCGACCCAATAATCAACTGGAAATCAGCTAGTTCCATTAGGATTTTATTCAATGATTGAAAAAAGTCTGGTTCATAACAGTTGGGTGCATAGACATTAATAAACGCAATTTTTTTACCATTATGAATACATTTTAGAAAAGCTATTCTTCCTTCTTGATCACTGCCTTTGCCTATGATGGTAATTTTGCATTTTTTATCAATGATTATAGCAACCCCTTTGGTTTTATTCAAAGCTGAAGCAGAAGAAGCCACTTTATAACGCTGATTTTCTAATTTGTGCATATCTCTTTCAAGCAAGTGCGTTTCTTGAAACATGCATATTTCAACTCGATTTCTTGATTTTTTTCTAGTATCAAGACAGCTAGCCCTTTTAATGGAATTGTTAAGACCTTTAACGTTCCATGAAAAAATAGCTAAAGACGACATTTATAATATGAAATAAAATAATTCAAACGTATATGAATCTGTACTAATAGATAACCCAAATTTGGTCTTTGTTGACGAGATGCCCAAAGTATGCACATAAGAAAAAAAAAGGCCCATATAACCCACCCCATCTTAACAAAAAAAATCTGTAAGAATTTTTAAAAACTGTACAAAAACAAAAAAACAAAAAAACAAAAAAAACAAGAAAAAACAAAGGTGATTGGTGCCCCTCCCACGTAGATCCTCCCCACCCTGTATATCTAACACAGGGTTGTGACATAGCTGCAAAAGGAAGCTCATCTCCTCATGTCCCAGTGGGTGGCTGTGTGCTGGTCGGCTCTCTGTGCAATTGGAGTAAACAGTATTGATTAACAGGTGTCTAAGCAACTATTCAGTTGGAATATATCTTTATGACATTTGTCAAATTGATAAAAATAATGTTAAAAAAAACAAAAAAAACTTTGTGTTTATCCAATTAATAAGTATCTTAGATAGCTTAACTATGTCCCTCTGCACAGAGAGACCTCGCAGAACTACACCACCCAGATTAATCCTATGATGGACTATGCAGATGGTGGTTAAGAAAAAAAAAAAAAAAAAAAAAAAAAAACTGAAGAGAAGAGAAAAAAAAATAACTGAAGAGCAGCAGGTAAAAATAAAAGGAGTATTGGCCAAAAGTATGACAATTACTTTTACTTTGTTGGTATCACCATTAAATAATTGGTGTTCTTGAGTAAAAGTAAAAACAAATAAGAAACAGCAATAATAAATAGTACTGATAATATCGCCTAGTAGCATTTTATTTAACCATCAAAATATGGTGACTATGAATGTGTGATATTGTCCATCATCTGTTAAGTATTTTGTTATTGCAAGTGTTTATATACTAAACTATAGTACATTTAGTTTGAGGATAATTTTAGTAATGGAAAAACAAATAATGAATAGAAAAAAACATGAAGAAAACAAGTAATTAATAATAATAATAATAATAATAATAATAATAATAATAATAATAATAATAATAATAATAATAATAATAATAATAATAATAATAATAATAATAATAATAATAATAATAATAATAATAATAATAATAATAATAATAAAGAAGGTAGTAATTTACACACTAGACTCAATTATTATTTTTTTTGCTGGAAAACTCAAATGACAAAACGATTAAATGTAAATATATATATACATACTATGCAAAGGAAGTAAACAAAAGAAAGGGGGAGAAAATAGAACATTATTAAGTAACCAATATTTAACACTAAACGAAATTCATAAAATAATAATCATTCATTTCAAAGGAGTGCTCAAGGGTAGAACTAAGTAATAAAAAATAAATAAAAAAAACGACTATAGAAAACCTTTATATGGAGCATATGCAAGTGTGTTACCAACCTAATTATTATAAAAAACATTGAAACAAAAAAAACTAAAAAAAGCCTATTGAATTTCAGATACAAAATTATAAATAGTAAATATACCAAAACCCTCCCCAAAACAAGAAATATTAATGACCTATAGTTATAGCACTAACGAAATTTTGTATGCCTAATAGTAATAATAAAAAAAAGAAAGAGAAAAAAAAAAGCTGAATAGCCAATAATAATAATTATGATGGAAATAAAAACCAAATATGTAGGCTATAAACTGTAGATGCCTCGAAAAGAGAGGGGATTTGCAATAAGGCCTATTAATAGTGAGCCATAAAGCACCAATAAGCTACTTTTTTAACACGACAAAAAAAAAGACAAAAAGCCTGTTTATATGTATATATAAACAGGAGAACTGCAAGCAAATAGCAAGTGGGGGGGAAAAAAAGAAAAAGAAATAAGGAACCCCACCTCATATAAGCAACAGAGAGGCTATTGGACAACATTTGAGAAAAATAAATTAAATAAAGAGTCCATTAGACCATGTCGGGTTTTCTGATATTACTTAATAGCCAATATCAGCGTGAGGTTACTCAGCAGGTTATAATAGACAATAGATCATTTTGATACCTGCTTTCTTGTAATGTCCTTGCGCCGATTAATAGATAATTCACCATTTGCTGCTCTAGACGTCTCCCTCCTGAGACGTCCCCTCTTCTCTCTCCTTGCTCTGAGAAGCATTATCCTCGTTGTCCTCCGCCTCAACATCAGCGGGCTTTATGTAGTTGTCAAAAAAGCCCTGAGCAAGCTCCGCCGTAGGAAACTTGTGTGTCACATCTTGGAAAGTTAGGATGAGTGTTGACGACGATGGGTTGATAAATCCACATCTGATATCAAGCCTTTGCAGCTCAGATCTCACCTCTTTAAATTCAGATCTTTGCTTTAGGATTTCGGGATTAACATCGGGAAAAATGCTGATCTTTGACTTATTCTGAGTGGAAGGATAATGTGGGAGACAGTGGCTCAAGAGGTAGAGAGGTCGTCCGGTAGTCAGAAAGCTTCCTGGTTTGATTCCCGCTCCTCCCGGGCAGCTTCTCGAAGTGTCCTTGAGCAAGACTTTAATGCTCCCGATGAGCAGGTTGGCACCTTGCATGGTCGCCTCCGCCAACGGTGTGTGAATGTGTGAATACATACATTTATTCTGTATGTATTCCCCCCCCCGAAAAAACGGAATAATTTCAGGTAATTAACATTACATATCTCTTGTTGTGGAATTAACACAACATTATGCATACTTTTGACAATAAATAAAATCTGAATTTGTTCTTACTTGCTTGCCTGGGTAGATAAAGGTTATAGAAATGTAAAAAAGAAAAATACGTTTTTTTTTTTTTTTTTTTGGAAAACCGATACCGATATTTTCCGATATCACATTTTAATGCCAATATCGGCCGATAATATCGGTAGGCCGATAATATCGGACATCCCTAGTATATATATATATATAACCCTGTTTACATACCTGTGGATAGATTAGCACTATACTCAGTAGTAGTAATTTATATATTTTATATCCAGTTTAATCACCTGTACATTGTATATTACTGTTGCACTTTACTGTTACCTTTGCACTCTGGTTGGATGCCAAACTTCTTTTCATTGTACTGTACTTGTGCTGTATGATGACAATACATTTGAATCTAATCTAATCTAATTAATCTAATCTAATCTAAAGTAGATAATGGCATAACTTATTTCAAAGTGTTCCTAAATAATAATAATAATTAATTAGGGATGTTCGATGTTGGCTTTTTTACCGATATCCGATATACCGATATTGTCCAACTCTTCATTTCCGATACCAATATCAACCAATACCGATATATGCAGGGTTTACGGAATAATTTCAGGTAATTAACATTACATATCTCTTGTTGTGGAAGTAACACAACATTATGCCTACTTTTGACAATAAATAAAATAAGAATTTGTTCTTACTTGCTTGCCTGGGTAAATAAAGATTAAATAAATGGTCGTTTTTTGAAAACCGATACCGATAATTTCCGATATAAAATTTTAATTAGGGATGCTCGATATTGGCTTTTTTACCGATACTGTTACAAAGGGTCAGAATAAACCGAATATATATATTTACTGATTGATATATATTGCATAATATTTGTATATCGTTTGATATCCCTTGTGTATTCTTTGTACATATACACGGAATATCCCTTTAACCTAGTACAGACCATAATGTTTCGTTCTCTTATTGGATAGCGTTCCACCAGGGCCAATGCCATGCCCCCAGAGTCGAGTTCAAAGCCACCGTCAAGACATGTCTGTACATGCCCGGCTTTGCCCAAGACTACGAGACAGGAATAAGGCTGGTACTAGTTTATTCGCCTAACATATAAATATGGCGCAGGTGGATACAGCAGTAGTCTTAGTAACAAGTTGAAGCCTCACACTACGATACAACGTGCTGTGAAGTGGGCCCGTTTTGCCCCAAAATAGAGTCTTGTCTTATCCTAATACGTTTGTTCAACGTATCGTTCGCTCCTTACTGGTAAAGCCTTCATCACGAGTCAAAGACCAAGTGAAGTGAACAACCGTGCGTCTAAATAGAGCACTTATAGCCGCGTGCGAATAGGATAGTAAAGTGTCAGAGCTTGGTTGAATAACGTCAAGTTCAACTTAGTTAATGTGAAGTACCGCGCACCGGAGGATCTACACCGGTGAATGCAGAGCCCCCTTTCCGGCTGGATTATTATTATTATTGCTTTGGACCAGGCTGTTGGAGCGGATAAGAATCGTCTACACCCACTGCTGTGGGATCTACCCGTGAGGAACATCACTCAAGCCCGTCTCTATTGGAGAGGCTGGCCGGCTTCCACCTGTGCTGCACGCATACTGGGATTACAGCTGCTGCTTTTCGTCTGCTGATCCAGGGAGTAATACCGCCTCCTATAGCAGGAGCTTATTGAGTCCCCGTGGAACCAGACTTTGCAATCGAACATTTCCTCCCCCTGCTGGCTTACAACCGGTGGGAACCCCCTACCAGAATCTCCCGCTGCCTCCCCAGAGTACCATAGATATAATTCCTAATATTTCAGGTTGTATTATTATCTCCTGCGTAACCAGAGAATGGACATTCATTATTGATTTGCCTACGCACATTCCTTTGCCTTACAAGAGCATTCAAAGTAAAATAGAGAAGTATATTATGTACCTTTTGCTGCAATAAATACTTAATTACAACTTTGTGTGGAACCGATTTCATTGTGGGGAAGTGTTCATCATCATATACTTGTGTACGGTATGGCCAGTAGTAATGTACATAAGACGGTAGTGGTTTAATGATACCATACTTATTAATACAGTCAGGGAATTGTACCCCTCAGTTACAATTGGTCCTTCGAGCCGGAGATAAGAATTAGCGTAATATTAATATAATATTAATATTAACATGGCCGATGATGAACACTCCACAAACGGTTCTCCTAAGCTAGATCGCCCAGAGCGCAGACGGCAGCCACCTCTTCACCTAGAGGACTACGTTGTCAGTCCAATACCTAGCTTTAAAAGGAAGTTAAATGCGGATAAAATAACTAAAGCGGATAGTAAAAGTATGCCAAACCCTACCGACCAGGCTACCCCGCCAGTAGAGACCCTAGTGGGTTCTAACGTAACTGACCAAGCTCACGGGGGGGACCAGGAGGGACATGACATGACTTTACCCCCAGACAACGCCAACGGGACAGCTCCAGGATAAAGAAAGCCCTCCCGGGACGGAACCCGACCCACCACAAGAAGAGACGCGCACCCAGAAGATGGATCTCCTCGGTACGCGACAGGAGAACGGATCTCCAACGAGTACTGCCGGGAGCCGATCGCCTCGACCGGCGTCTTCCCCCAGCGAGGCGGACAAGATGCTGGCACAGGCACTCATCGCCACCCTGGCAGCCTCTACCGAACGCGATCGACTTCAGGGTGAACGCGATCGACTCCAAGCGCAACAGACGAGCGAGCGCGAACAAGCTGCAGACGAACGAGAGCACCTTCACGCGCAACTCCAAGCGCAAGCCCTCCGTGAACGCGAACATTCTGCAACCGAGCGAGAGCGCTTCCAGGCGCAACAAAGGAGTGAAGACGACCGCATAAGACTGGAGACCAGACGCCTTCAGACGGAAGAGAACATTGAGAGAAGCCGCGCCGATGCACAGTGCGCCGCCGCCAATGCACAGCGCGACGCCGCCCATGCCAGCGCCAATGCGCAGCGCGACGCCGCCAATGCCCAGCGCGAAGCAGTGCGCGAAGCCGCCCATGCCCAGCGCGAGGCAGAGCGCGACCGGCTGCAGGCGCAGCTGATGGACAAATTGATCACCATGGCGACACCCCCTCTCTCCGCACGGAGCTCCCGGAGATCGTCACGACAAGGGTCTAGGACACACTCCCCTACCCGACCAAGCGACCCGGGACCCCGCCAACAGGAGGATCCTGTCCACGTCTCCGAACCCCCTCCCCGGCCGGTCCATACGAGACCCAGCGACAGGGAAGAACCGGACCACGCCGAGAGACTGAACCGAAGACTCCAGGTCCTAGCAGAGGAAGAGGAGGAGGAAGAGGAGGAATGTCAAGCCGACCAGCAGCAACATACTCTGGACCAGGAGGCCCAGTACAGCCCCGACCAGCAGCAACGTACTCTGGACCAGGAGGCCCAGTACAGCCCAGAAGTCAGCCCCGAGGCCCTGCGCTACAAACCCCCGACTCAACTCACGGGTGAGTTTGACGCACCGCCAGCCCCGAGGAACAGCACCTGGGTACCCGACCTTCGGTACCCACCAAGTACCAGCCCAAGACGACACGCACGGGGAGACTCGCCCAGGAGGCCTCTCCCCCAACGCTCACCGATGTGCCAGTCATCCATGGCATCGTACCTTGGCACACCGACGTTCCCGGACTTCACACACGAGAACAGAGCACAGTACACAGAGCTACGAATGTGCTTAGAGACTATGCTGTCCGACGTACCAGATGAACCGTACAAGTATGCTATCCTACTCAAGCACCTGAAGGTGCCCAGAGCGCACAATATAGCGCTGGCATATTCCAGCTCTACTACCCCATACACCGCGGCTCTAGTAGCCCTCGACCAACGTTATGGACGCATATGGGACTATGTGATACAGGAGATAAGAGACATTGACCGTCTCCCCCCAGCCAGAGACAACAGAGCATTAGATGACCTCTCTATCAAGGTACAGTCCCTGGTAGGGATGCTGGGGTCCCAAAAGGAAAAGGGGATCTATGAACTGTACGCTAACTCTAATGTAGAGAGGATACTAGAGAAGCTCCCTCCCGCCCGACAAGAGCGCTTCAGGCGGCAGAGAGACTACCGCGACCCCAACGGCCCAGAGGCATCCCTCCTAGACCTATCTGAGTTCCTCGCCAGGGAGGTCAGTAGCCTACGACTCGACACGTTCGTATGGAGTGGACCAAGTCCAAGACTCGGACCTCGGGGATCAACAGATAACCGCCGGTTGGTGACCGTTATGCACCAAGCCGAATCAGTACCGCAGCACAAGAACCACAACACCCCCTCGACGAAAGAGGACCAGTGGAAGATTGAGTGCCAGTACTGTGAGGGAGAACATCGGCTGTACCAATGCGACACTTTCGGGAAGCTGACCACGGACGAGGTGAGTCAGTGGATCAAGGACCACCGCCGCTGCGCGCGCAGCCACCTAGCAGCTGAGTGCCGCTTGAAGAAGAAGTGCAGCAGGTGCGGTGGCACCCACTTGGAGGTCCTGCATGACATCAACAGGCGTCAGCCAGGACAACAGAGTGGGCCCGTCGCGGTAATGTACCATGCCGAGGCGGTGGCACCAGCACCAAAGTCCCACCAGACCGCTCCCTGGTGTCCCGACTGCTACAGCAGACACTGGGAGTCACGGTGCGACTCGCACCATATAGATTCTGTGTCACCACAGACAGGTGACAACCCCCCGGCAAAGGAGGTATGGAAGATCGACTGTACGTACTGCCGTGGAGGACACTGGCTGGACCAGTGCGACGTGTTCCCGGAACTGACCATCGCCGAAATGGAGCAGTGGATTGCGTCTGACCCCCCACAAGCCGGTCACCGCCGATTCTTGTGCGAGGATAACATGATAAGAATAGCCCGACGAGGCAACCGACCAACAGGAGTGCTCCACATAGACCCCAAGCAGAGCAGGACCCCCCGAGTGCTCCTCAAAGTGGTCAGAGTGCTCCTGAGCTACGAGGACAAGGTCCTGGACACTTACGCCGTCCTGGACGATGGGTCTGAAAAGACTCTCCTCCTCGCTTCCGCAGCAGCCCAGTTGGGCCTGCGGGGTGTCAAAGATACCATGACCATACGCACCATCAGAAGGGACCAGAAGACCATAAAAGGTGAAAAGGTCTCCTTCAAGATAGCAGCGGTGGACCAGCCCGAGAAGCAGTATAGTATAACCAACGTCTTCACCAGCCACGACATAGGCCTGTCTCAGTACACCTACCCCATCCCACAGCTGATGGCTAAGTATGTGCACCTACGTCAACTACCTATACCGCTTATCGACCGCGCCACACCGACCCTGCTCATCGGCTCCGACCACGCGGACCTCATTCTCCCAATTGAGGCGGCCCACATCGGACCCAAAGGATGCCCAGTCGCGGTTCAGACCCGACTGGGATGGACGCTCCAGGGCCCCCTCTACGGACTTGACAGTCAACCCACGTCTACACGCTGCCTACACACAAAGGCGAGCGACACCGGCCACTCCCTCGTACAGCAGAGGCTATTGACATTAAGCGAGAGGCCCGTGAGAGAACCGTGGGCACCAGAGGGAGTTCGGAACTCCACCACCCTCAGCTGCGCTTCAGACGTAGCTGACCTCGAACCTAGCACCCCAAGCGACTCCTTGACGGGGCGGCCGGCACCGGCCCCTCCTCAGACGGGGTACAGAGCAAACAAGAGAAACAGACGGAGGAGGAGGAGGCACAGCCAAGCACAGATCAAAGCAGTCTCAGGCCCGCTTCCTCCTAAGCCCCCCTTCATCCCGTCCAGTCGCCATGACCATAGACCAGTCACTACCCCGAGCTGCGTGGCCGGCCGGCCGCGTAAGCAAAGTGACCACTGGTGCCGACGGAAAGGTCAGAGCGGCAGAATTGCTCGTCCAAGGGCGGACCTACAACCGACCCGTGGCGAGGCTGATAGAGTCGCCAAGGCTCCCCGACTCGCTTAATGACGACCATGACCCCTGACTTGTGAACTGCCCTACCCCCTCACAACAGACATTGAGTAGTGGACAGTGCGGTTAATCTGTCTCTGCTTAGCTAATTAGGTGGGACTAATTAGGAGGCGGCTGTTACAAAGGGTCAGAATAAACCGAATATATATATTTACTGATTGATATATATTGCATAATATTTGTATATCGTTTGATATCCCTTGTGTATTCTTTGTACATATACACGGAATATCCCTTTAACCTAGTACAGACCATAATGTTTCGTTCTCTTATTGGATAGCGTTCCACCAGGGCCAATGCCATGCCCCCAGAGTCGAGTTCAAAGCCACCGTCAAGACATGTCTGTACATGCCCGGCTTTGCCCAAGACTACGAGACAGGAATAAGGCTGGTACTAGTTTATTCGCCTAACATATAAATATGGCGCAGGTGGATACAGCAGTAGTCTTAGTAACAAGTTGAAGCCTCACACTACGATACAACGTGCTGTGAAGTGGGCCCGTTTTGCCCCAAAATAGAGTCTTGTCTTATCCTAATACGTTTGTTCAACGTATCGTTCGCTCCTTACTGGTAAAGCCTTCATCACGAGTCAAAGACCAAGTGAAGTGAACAACCGTGCGTCTAAATAGAGCACTTATAGCCGCGTGCGAATAGGATAGTAAAGTGTCAGAGCTTGGTTGAATAACGTCAAGTTCAACTTAGTTAATGTGAAGTACCGCGCACCGGAGGATCTACACCGGTGAATG
>NC_140178.1:110327534-110332534 GCF_963971535.1 Notolepis coatsorum | reverse complement strand
AGTTGGTCGTCCTCTTGCAATATAATCCTTTTCTCTTCAAAAGTCCTAATTGCATGCTTGAGCAGCGCTGTCCACTTTGTTGACAGTCTGGTCTCCTCCGTAAACTGGATGCTTGCAGAGGGGAATCCCTCACGTCACGGCACTCGCATAATGCCCATATATGGACCAACTATGATAGTCTCAAAATGTCCGTTAGGTCATCTGAATCAGACGCGTGATTACGAAACCAAGCCGCATTTCTCGGAGACGCTCTCTGATTGGCCGACGTCTGTTTCTATACTGGTTAAGCTTAGGCATCAAAGTTGGTTAAGGTTAGAGTTTGTCTTAGAGCATGGCGATAGAACGCCAGGTAGTTTGCAGGCAGTTTGACGTGGAAATGGGCAAAGACACAGCTCGTCACGGATTGGGCAAACGCGTCAGTGGCCTATCAGAGAGCATCAGTCAGTGCCAATCAGAGAGCGTCTCCGAGAAATGAGCTGTCTGTCACTTGGAATCCAATATATAATCTAAGAATGCTAGATGCTTAGATGCTAAGATGCTAAATGATAAATACATGATCTGATAAAGTATACAGTATTCACATAAGGTGCGGTATGCACAAGGTAGTATATTGTCCTTTTAGGTGGGAGTCAGCTACTAGGTTCCTAGTAGTTGGATGTCTGGCAGCAGTCCCTGCCCACTGTTGTGGAGCCTGATGGCCGCTGGTATGAAGGACTGTCCGAGGCGGTTAGTTGAGTGTCGGGGGGGGTATGAGTCTGTGACTGAACGTGCTTCTCATCTTAACTAGCTCATCGTAGAGGGGGTGGGAGGGAATCTCCAAGATAGCAGCCAGCTTCCTTCTCATCCCCCTCTCTGCCATCACCTCTAGTCTGACCAGCTCGACTCCCACCATGGAGCTAGCCTTCCTCACCAGTTTGTTCAGTTTGTTGGTGTCCCTCAAGTTGGTGTAGCCCCCCCCAGCATGCCACAGCATAGAAGAGGACGCTGGCCACTACAGACTGGTAGAATGACTGCAGCAGTCTATTGCAAACATTGAAGGACGTGAGTCTCCTCAGGAAGAACAGCCTGCTCTGTCCCTTCCTGTAGAGGGCCTCTGTGTTGTCTGACCAGTCCAGTTTATTGTTCTGGTGTACCCCAAAGAACTTATATGACTCCACCACCTCCACCTCCTCCCCTCGGATGGTGATGGGAGTAGGGGGGGGGGTTCTTCGTGCCCCTCTGGAAATCCACCACCAGCTCCTTGGTCTTACTGGTGTTGAGTTGGAGGTGGTTGCTGTCGCTCCACCCCACAAAGCTCTCCACCAGGGCTCTATACTCCTCCTCATCGTTGTCGGTGATGTAGTTTACGATGGAGGAGTCGTCGGAGAACTTCTGCAGGTGGCACCCAGGTTAAAACTCCAGGAGAGGTGTTTTTGGCCAACAACAGCTTTCTACTGAACGCACAGAGAGGAAACTGGTATCTATCTTCTTGTCTGACTCTGGAGAAGACGGTACTTGCATTTCCTATAATGTTGGCGGGTTCCTTTAAGTAAAAGAGACTAAGTAGTTCCTCCACCACTGCTTAGGGACTACTGACATGTGGTAATGAGTCAAATGACATTCCTCTCTCCCTTGTCATCACCTAACATTCAATGTTCAACATAAAAAATGCTCTTTTTGAATGTTAGGTTAGCAGTTTTAAGTCACTCCACTGCGCGTCTGCTGGTTCTTCGCCTGTTAACCTCTTAAGCCCGAGTGGTTCGGTCCTGGTACGAGATTGATATCGCGCCATAATCCACCTCTACAGAATGTATGAATTAATGTTGCGTTTTCTTTTTCAAATGTAGCCAAGAGTAAAGAACCTAACCCTGTCAAAACAGCAGTCAGTGTATATTTTCAGCACTACGTTTGTTTACCAACAATTTTAAAGGTGACATGCATTATAAATGTCTTTTTTCAGTGTCTAGCATTGTATTATAGTAATAGGAGTTAATATCAATGTGTTTGTGTCTCTAAATACCATATTGGCGGATTGCCGTCATTCAGGTCATTCAATTCCTGGTCCATTTTAATCAGGTCGTTCTGATTTGACTCGCATGGTGACGTCACATGGCGAGGATGGAGCGGATAGTGATCTGATTGGCTCTGTGGTTGTAGCGCACCAAACAGGGTTTGACAGAGAGCGAGCGAGAGAGAGAGGGAGAATCAGATAGACCCTCGTGACAGAGCACACATACACACACGCGCGTCACGCTGTCGTCTCTCTGTCTGTCTCTCTCTCTCCCCCTCTCTATCTCTCTCTCTCTCTCTCTATTCGGGAGCATAGCGCGCGGCACAGTGGAAGACTTCCTCAAACGGGAGAGGGAGAGAGAGAAAGAGAAGGGGACCTGCGTATCTCGCTCGCAGCTGTGTTTAGACAGTGCTCTCTCTCTCTCTCTCTCTCTCTCTCTCTCTCTCTCTCTCTCTCTCTCTCTCTCTCTCTCTCTCTCTCTCTCTCTCTCTGTCTGCCACTCGCAGACTGTGTGGATGACTGTCACTGAAAGTGCTTATGGGCGGAGCCCAGCCAATAACAGGCTGAAATCTTGAGGCTGGAAAATGATGCTTTTGAGTACTCCATTAGAAATATAAAACAATGATTTAAAAAAAAAAAAATTAATTTCTTATTTTTCGGAATCATATCCCACAAACCTGAACGTTCATTCGATTTCATTCACGGTTTTTGCTGCACTGTCAGGGGCGCCTGGTGATGCTAAATCCAGATTGAACTCTGCCATTGGAAAGAGGAGATTTGGCCTGATCCATAGATGTGCGACTTGACCATAATAAGGTCATTTATAGGCCTGATATTCTATATTCTATAATCATATTTCAAAATGTGTCAGAATTCAGTACTGTATCTACAAAACCTCCTGTTAAGCATCTGCCCTTTATTCATTTGCTTAGATTTTTTGTACACGTGATCTCAAGAAGGTGCTGAATGAGCTCAGTCGCAATTTTTCATGTCTAGTAAATCTTAGCATGGTGTTATTCACCGTCAAAGATAACATTTTCTTTTTTATATTCAAGCTGTTCCACCCCAGGTGAAAATCTGCATAAAATGTATACCTAGGTAAATGGAATATTGCTCCACTTCTACAAGAGCTATTTGCATATTCTTGGTATCTAGGAACATCTATGGACCTCAATGAATGTATTCTCAGTGTCAGAAATATTGTGTCTATTACTAGGCTTGCTTAAATTGTGATGAAACAAAGGAAAATATGAATTATGATTTTTCTTTTCATCTTTTACAGTGAATAAAACCATGATAATAATGACCAAACTTAAAAAACTGCCACTGAGCTCATTCAGTACCCTCTTGAGATCATGTGTACAAAAGATCTAAGGAAATTAATAAAGGGAAGATGATCAAACTGAAGGTTCTGTATATACAGTACTGAATTCTCCCATCCGGACCAATGCAATTTGAAATATTATTATAGAATATAGAATATATGCTTATACATTACCTTATTATAGCCAATTCGCACATTTATATATATATACATATAGTATCTTTCAAATGGCCGAGTTCAATTTGGATATAGTATCACCAGGCTTGCATAATAACAGATACTGATATTTACTGTAATCGACTGTATTATTTTATTTCCCCCACAGTATAACCATTTTGTAACTAATTTCAGATCTAATTCTTCCTACATGATAACAATAGTGTGAAGAAACTGACTGCGTTTCAATATTTGTCAAAAACGTTACCTTTTGTAGCTTATTATCGTGAATCATAACAATTATTGATATGATTCATTCAGAACGCTGAACTTTGAACCACCATAGTGGACCACAGGAAGTGTAGAACGGAGAAATTCCAACGCTGAACGATAGCTACGAATCCCCTCTTCAAGATGGCCGCAAAAAGATTCCAATTCCCATGGTTCAACATTTCCATTTCCGTTTCCGGGTCAAAAAACGATTGCAAAATAGAAAACTTTTAACCTATTGCTAAACTATTGCCAACCTAACGTTTTACATTCTACATGCATTTGTAACATAGTAGTGATATTAATACTTGAAAACGTTTGATTTTAAAAACGCTAATTTATTGCATCACTCAAAATATTAATATATGATAATAATGTCAAAAGGGGTCGGTACCGACCCCGTGGGGGGGAACAGGTTAAGAGGTTAAGCCCTAGCCATATTTTCCGAAAATTCGCCTAACAGTAGATACAGTACCTAAGTAAATGGAAGATTGCTCCACTTCTACAAGGTCCATCTGTATGTTCTTGGCTAGGGACATCGGTATCAATTATTATTGTAATGGCACATTTTCATCTTCCAATGTCCTGTTTTTTCTTGCACGTTACTTCACAGGTAGGGTATGGGAGTGATCCTACGCAGTAGACACAGCAACACACACAGATTGATGTCCAGTCGTAATTCCAGGTTTAGGTGTATTTATTTATTGCGTTGAAGTTGAAGTTGCAGTTGTACATTCCATTTATAATGCCAGTGTGGGTTCTGTAGTGATTCTCTGTTATCCTGTATTGCTTTGATATCCCTGTCTCTTTCTGGCTGCTGAGCTGCTGAGCTGCTGGTGAGAACGGTGTGCTCCTCACAAATTACTGCACCTGTGACCTCCTAAATACATAACCAGTGCTGTCTAATCTAAAGCCTGCCACCATGTGTCCAATAATGATATGACAAATAATAATAAATAATATGCCACCATCGTAATGGCTCCTACACACCCTACACGACCCTAATTGTCTCAAGTGTAATGACACAATTACTAGTTCAAGTTTCTTTAATAGTTGTCATACAGAAGTACAGAATACTTTCATACAAAATGCTTCTTACTGTTACGCTCCAGAGACTGTGCTAGACAAGATAAGTATCAAATAACATAGTATAGCATGTAAATTAGAAGTAGAAAATGAGGTCACAGTGTTCAGTATAGACATATGCAGGGCCGCCTGGGAGAAATGCGAGGCCCTGTGCGAGATTTAACACGAGCCCCC
>NC_140178.1:110281774-110327334 GCF_963971535.1 Notolepis coatsorum | reverse complement strand
GTGTCTTAGGGCTGAGCTTATGCCACATCAATGTGGAACGCCCTACCCAAAGCTGTAAAGGAATGTGAATCACTACCCACTTTCAAACCACTCTCAAAGAACACCTACGGGAGATTGCAATTCGAAACAGGCCCCTGTAAATGTCCTAACCCAACCCCCTCCAATGTAAAGTAAATTACCTAGTATGGTCTTGTCAATATTCCAATGTACAGTTTTGCTTGTACAGTTGTACAGTGTCCCCCCCCCCCCCCCCCCCCCCCACCCCCCTACCTACCCAACCCAACCCACCCCAACCCCACCCAACCTCCTCCAATGTACAGTTTTTACGTCAAATGTATATACTCCCTTTTCCTGACTCCTTCTGTATCACAAACAGTACTGTATTTGCAAATCTGGTATGTCATAAATGTATAGATGTATGCAGTACTGTATATCTGTATGTCATGTATGTCATATATGTCCTGATGATTGAAAATGGGGGACCCTGATGTAAACAAGACAGAAAGTCTTTCTCTGGTCTGCATCCCCTTAACAATTGTGTGTATTGAGCTGTACTGTATTGTACCCATTCTGCAATCTGTTAATAAAGTTTTCAATCAATCAATCAAAGCCCAAACGTTCGAACATTCGAACCTTCGTTCGTTACGTTGGCATTCGAATTCTAAATCAACATTTGAATTTTACATTTAAAAAATATATATATTATTGTTTTCTATTCATTCTGGTTTTTCTTCACAGTGGCAGATAAAGATTAGGCTACACTAATATTATAGTATTAAAAGAAACATTGATTTAGTTGGGCTGGGGCTTCTCCCTGGGCTGGGTCTGGGGCTGGAAAGTTGATTTAATAAAAAGAAAAGACTCATTTAATCAGATTAATCACTTTATTCAAATTGAGGATTTATTTTGAGGATATTTATAAAAGAATTTAAAAAAATGTATTAAAAAAATGTATTTATTATTAAAAACGAAGGTTCGAACGTCCGTTCAAAAACCCTGACGAAGTTCGAATCCCAAAAACAGGCTTCAGGGACAGCCTTAGTGTGTCTGTGTGTGTGTCTGTGTGTGTGTTCATGCATGTGTGCGTGTGTGTGTGTGTGTGTGTGTGTGTGTGTGTGTGTGTGTGTGTGTGTGTGTGTGTGTGGTGTGTGTGTGTGTGTGTGTGTGTGTGTGTGCTGTGTGTGTGTGTCTCTGTATCAGCAGTGTGAGTCAGGTTCTAGCAGGGAGTCAGTGTTATTGTGGAGCATCAATGCTGCTGAATCAAGGCATGGTTTCACGGAAGGCTGAGTGAGCGTCCGCCAGGCGCATTTGACCGCTCTTGACCATGGGCGGTCCCCGTTAATCTCGGAGGCTGCCCATAGGTGGTCGGGGTTAACGAGCGAGGGGCGGTGAGCTATGCACCAACTCAGTCCCAACATGCACCTCCTCACTGAGTGAGATTAATTACCCCGAGATTGGAGCCAACCCCCTACTCTGCTGCTGCTACCTGGCCCTGGACAATACACACACACACACACACACACACACACACACACAACCGCTCACTCACTCACATAAAGCACTCTCACATACCCCCCCCCCCCCCCCCCCCAAAGGTTTAAAAAAAATATATATATATATATATATATATATTTTTTTTTATACAGTCAACATATTCTTAAATAATAGCGCTGCCCGAGGCGGGGCATGATACAGTCAACATATAGCAAAAGAGAGAGCAAGAGAGAGCTCCCGTTCTACAGTCAATATACAGTGTACAGAGAGAGAGAGAGAGAGACACATTGGAAAGAAAATTGAAATGCTATTTGGCCCTAAACAGAGAGTACACAGTGGCAGAATACCTGAGCACTGTGACTGAAGATCCTTGAGCACAGCCTAGCCATCGAGAAAGGCCGCCATAGGCAGACTGTGTGTGTTAGAAAGAGAGAGAGAGAGAGAGAGAACATGTGTGTTTGTCATGTGTGTGTGTGTTAGAGAGAGACTAGAGCATGTATGAGAGATTCAAAAGGACAAAGATCAACACTTAAATCCAAGAGAGAGAGAGAGAGAGAGAGAGGAGAGAGAGAGAGAGAGAGACACACATTGGAAGAAATTGAAATGCTATTTGGCCCTAAACAGAGAGTACACAGTGGCAGAATACCTGAGCACTGTGACTGAAGATCCTTGAGCACAGCCTAGCCATCGAGAAAGGCCGCCATAGGCAGACTGTGTGTGTTAGAAAGAGAGAGAGAGAGAGAGAGAACATGTGTGTTTGTCATGTGTGTGTGTGTTAGAGAGAGACTAGAGCATGTATGAGAGATTCAAAAGGACAAGATCAACACTTAATCCAAGAGAGAGAGAGAG
The DNA here is from genome assembly GCF_963971535.1 of Notolepis coatsorum. Classification (NCBI taxonomy): domain Eukaryota; kingdom Metazoa; phylum Chordata; class Actinopteri; order Aulopiformes; family Paralepididae; genus Notolepis; species Notolepis coatsorum. Next base: position 110,324,991 of record NC_140178.1, on the reverse strand, counting down.
AGAGAGAGAGAGAGAGAGACACACATTGGAAAGAAATTGAAATGCTATTTGGCCCTAAACAGAGAGTACACAGTGGCAGAATACCTGAGCACTGTGACTGAAGATCCTTGAGCACAGCCTAGCCATCGAGAAAGGCCGCCATAGGCAGACTGTGTGTGTTAGAAAGAGAGAGAGAGAGAACATGTGTGTTTGTCATGTGTGTGTGTGTTAGAGAGAGACTAGAGCATGTATGAGAGATTCAAAAGGACAAAGATCAACACTTAAATCCAAGAGAGAGAGAGAGAGAGAGAGAGAGAGAGAGAGAGAGAGAGAGAGAGAGAGAGAGAGAGAGAGACACACATTGGAAAGAAATTGAAATGCTATTTGGCCCTAAACAGAGAGTACACAGTGGCAGAATACCTGAGCACTGTGACTGAAGATCCTTGAGCACAGCCTAGCCATCGAGAAAGGCCGCCATAGGCAGACTGTGTGTGTTAGAAAGAGAGAGAGAGAGAGAGAGAGAACATGTGTGTTTGTCATGTGTGTGTGTGTTAGAGAGAGACTAGAGCATGTATGAGAGATCCAAAAGGACAAAGATCAACACTTAAATCCAACAAGAAGAGGGTCTATACCAGAGAAACCAAAGCAGCAAGGAGCCAATGCCGACATCAGCTAAATAGGCTAGCCCAGGTACTGTGACACCAGGCCACACACAGCTTTGGCAACGGCCCAACGCTACCCAAGCTACACAAACGACCATTCACACACAGCACATGTCGTATCTCCAAATGTTGTGAAGTAGCATATGTTTTGCCTGGAAAAAAACATCGTTATTAACAAAACATTCGGGAGGGGAAGGAAGGAAGAGTGGGGTAATGTCATGACATTTTCATTAATCTTACCTGCACAAAGGAACGCAGGGCGAAAGGCCGCAACACAGGTCTCCACGTTGACGAAAGGCCTCTCGCTGTCGGGACAAATAAGCTATGGCCAGAGCCTTGTCATGGTGCAGGCCCGACTACATCTTCTGTCAAAGATGATGTCGTAGTCAGAGTGCCAGGGCCTGCTATTCTCAAGGCTAACTGATAGCATCAAACGAACGTTCCCAGCTGACGCTAAACAGCTAACTGGCTAACAGTTAGCTCAATCAGGCACCTGGCTGTATGTAGCCGCATAGCTTGCTTCTGCGTTCTGCAAGCTATGCGGCTACATACAGCCAGGTGCTCTCACCAGGCACACACCGTTAGCTACTAGTAGTACTATATTAGCTAGTCGACCAGTTTGGCTCCAGAGAGAGAGAAAGAGAGATAGGTCAGGTCCACGGCGGGAATATAATCATAGGTTGACTCACCATAACGCAGTATCAACGCGGCGCCAATGGTAAAGTTGGAAGGAGACTTTCTTGGCCCACGGTGTAATTTCTTCTTCTTCTTCTTCGAGTACTTTCCGGCAGACTGGACACCTTTCGGCGTATTGCTGCCTAACAGATTTATCTGCTCACAAGTTCTCTTCTCCTTCTTTTGAAAAGACATCCACTCGCCTCACTCCTCTGAATAGCGCTGAATTAGATCATCCCTGTACCTCGTGTGTCCGAGAAGAGCCCGGAAACACTATCCTAAAATCTGTAGAGCAGCAAAGCCGCAGAAACCGGAACACTGCAGTCTGCAGAGCCAGGAACAAGTCAGACACATTCTACAAACGTGTCTAATGTGAAATATATAAGCATATAAGCAAAACTAGATTTTAGGTCTGTGATGAAAAAGGACCTCTTTTTTGGCGAGGCCCCCCTTCCCGCGAGGCCCTGTGCGACCGCACTGCTCGCACACCCCCTGAGGCGGCCCTGGACATATGTACAATGTTCGATGCAGAATAGACGTAACTGAGTTACCATAGAATATACAATACTATGCAGTGTACTAATATACAATACTATATAGTGCAAGCAGAATGGGATGAGGTACAATTTAGGTACAATTTACAGTAAGGTGTACGAGTTGTAGTGCAATCCTTTATCAATAAATATAAAGTGTGGGGAGTGGGTGCTACAGTGTGTTTGTTTAAAGTGAGTGTGTGCGTGTGGATGTGTGTGCTATGTGCGTTTGATGGTTGTTGTGTAGTGTTCATTGTTCGTTGAGCAGCCTGATGGCCTGGGGATAGAAGTCTTTCTGTGCTCGCCTTGAGACTCCGTTATCGCTTGCCTGACCGCAGCAGGTCAAAGAGGCAGTTGTTCGGGTGACTGGAGTCCTTAATGATTCTCTTAGCCTTGCCCCTGCACCGCTTGTTGTAAATGTTCTGGAGGGTGGGGAGCCCCCCTCCAATTGTGCGTTCGGCTGAACGTGTCACTCTTTGTAGTCTGCTTCGGTCTTGTGCAGTGCTATTCCCAAACCAGGAGGTGATGTTGCCAGTCAGGATGCTCTCTATTGTACATGAGTAGAAGTTCTTAAGGATCTTCTGACTGACTTGGAACTTCCTTAGGCGCCTGAGGAAGTAGAGGCGTTGTCGTGCCTTCTTCACAACACTGTCAATGTGTGTGGTCCATGTCAAGTCCTCGGATATGTGGGCTCCGAGGTACTTAAAGCTGTTCACTCTCTCAACCGGTGCCCCGTCGATGCTGAGGAGGCTGTAGTCCTTGACCCCCGACCTACTACTAAAACCATATTCAAGGAGCCATATTCAAAATGTAAAATGTTCACATTTCTTCTTTTTCTTACAAGAAAATACATAAAATAAAGAATCTTCTTCAAACTTAGGTAGGCATGTTGTACATGTTGAATATGGCTCCTTGAATATGGTTTTAGTAGTAATTGTGTCATTACACTTAAGACAATTAGGGGCCGTCACTAGACAGGCCTTGGGCTACAACCCGCAGGGGAAGAGGAAAGCCGGTAGGCCGAGAAACACCTGCAGACGTTCCACACTCCAAGACCTAAATAACATCGGAGTGAGCTGGCAAGAAGCAAAGGCCCTGGCCCAGAAGAGAGTGAGATGGAGAGCTCTGGTGGACGCCCTATGCCCCCCAACGGGGTAAAGAGGATTAGGTCAAGTAAGTCATGTTAAAATAAGAGCTCTGCACTCCGACAGCCATCACAGTGTCTGGTCAGTAACATGGGTCTCCCAGTCCCTCCACTCTGCAGTAAACAGCCATCACTGATATAGTGTCTGGTCAGTAACATGGGTCTCCCAGTCCCTCCACTCATCAGTAAACAGTCATCACTGATATAGAGTGTCTGGTCAGTAACATGGGTCTCCCAGTCCCTCCACTCTGCAGTAAACAGTCATCACTGATATAGAGAGTCTGGTCAGTAACATGGGTCTCCCAGTCCCTCCTCTCTGCAGTAAACAGTCATCACTGATATAGAGTGTCTGGTCAGTAACATGGGTCTCCCAGTCCCTCCGCTCTGCAGTAAACAGCCATCACTGATATAGAGTGTCTGGTCAGTAACATGGGTCTCCCAGTCCCTCCGCTCTGCAGTAAACAGCCATCACTGATATAGAGTGTCTGGTCAGTAACATGGGTCTCCCAGTCCCTCCGCTCTGCAGTAAACAGCCATCACTGATATAGAGTGTCTGGTCCGTAACATGGGTCTCCCAGTCCCTCCTCTCTGCAGTAAACAGCCATCACTGCTATAGTGTCTGGTCAGTAACATGGGTCTCCCAGTCCCTCCTCTCTGCAGTAAACAGCCATCACTGATATAGTGTCTGGTCAGTAACATGGGTCTCCCGGTCCCTCCACTCTGCAGTAAACAGCCATCACTGGTATAGAGTGTCTGGTCAGTAACATGGGTCTCCCAGTCCCTCCGCTCTGCAGTAAACAGCCATCACTGATATAGAGTGTCTGGTCAGTAACATGGGTCTCCCAGTCCATCCACTCTGTAGTAAACAGCCATCACTGATATAGTGTCTGGTCAGTAACATAAGTCTCTCAGTCCCTCCTCTCTGCAGTAAACAGCCATCACTGATATAGAGTGTCTGGTCAGTAACATGGGTCTCCCGGTCCCTCCACTCTGCAGTAAACAGCCATCACTGGTATAGAGTGTCTGGTCAGTAACATGGGTCTCCCAGTCCCTCCGCTCTGCAGTAAACAGCCATCACTGATATAGAGTGTCTGGTCAGTAACATGGGTCTCCCAGTCCATCCACTCTGTAGTAAACAGCCATCACTGATATAGTGTCTGGTCAGTAAAATGGGTCTCTCAGTCCCTCCTCTCTGCAGTAAACAACCATCACTGATATAGTGTCTTGTCAGTAACATGGGTCTCCCAGTCCCTCCTCTCTGCAGTAAACAGCCATCACTAATATAGAGTGTCTGGTCAGTAACATGTGTCTCCCAGTCCCTCCTCTCTGCAGTAAACAGTCATCACTGATAGAGAGTGTCTGGTCAGTAACATGGGTCTCTCAGTCCCTCCGCTCTGCAGTAAACACAAAACACATGTTCTGGTATCCAGTTCCCCCTTTATCCAATCAGGAGAGAGAACTTCACACTGCAAAAATTGACTGACAAAAATTTTAAATTAAAAACGAGTTTTACGCAAATGCGCTTGAAACAAGTCTAATAATCTACAAGAGCAGTAAGCTAATGTGGCTTCGCAAGATTCCTTAAATTAAGGAAAAAATATCTAGGGTTCTCTCTCCTGATTGGATAAAGTGGGAAGGGATACCAGGGCCCTATTCCCCGTACCTGGTTCAACTAAGTCGATCAAAAGTCCCATTATCCAGATTCAATTAACCTGATGTTTGAATCCGCGCTTTTCCTGTTCCTCGAAGGTGGATTCAGTCTTGTTCATTTGAACCAGACTTGATGCTCAGGATAAGTGCGCGCGGCCGCCTCAGCTGAAAAGACAGCAGGTGTCGATAGCAGAAATCCTGATTTTCTAACGGCATTGATTGATTGATTGATTTAAAACTTTATTAACAGATTACAGAATGGGTACAATACAGTACGGCTCAATAGCCTCGCCGACAAGTTAAATGCATATCTATAGGTTCATTTTAAGTCCATCTTAATGGAATGAATAATCAAATGAGATCTTGCTAGCGAAAATAATTTGTTCAACTCATTCAGAATAAGGATAGAAACAAGCCCAAATAGTATATATAATTGATACGAATTATATTATGAGGATATCTGTAGGCCTACTGTATGTGCTTATGTATTATGTACTATATAAATATTATACATGGTTCCCAAAGAGAGGCTTGGAGGGAGGCTTGCAGTTACACTATTAATCAGGTTTTAATCTGTTCATCCATACATGCATTGAATTGATTAACCTTCAGTTTATACCAGTGACACCTCATGTTCATCATCAGATAACAGTGCTTGAAATGCATTTTCTCAAATTCATTCATCAAAACGTCAAAGGCTCATTCAATTTATCAAGTCACGTCACGTCATCAAATCCATCAAACAGCGCATCTCCTCATATATTTTAAACCCATTTACAATATCACAATAACATGTGACACTGTCACAGTGACAGTGATACAATTAAACACTCCACAGATTCAGATTCCTCATAATTCATATCCACAATCCGCGCATAGACGCTTCAGCTTGAATGAAACACAATCCGGGCGCTCCGTTAAGCAAATACACAGCAAATAATATGAAACTAATCAGAGCCAAACGCCCGATAGGTTTCATTCATTAAAAATATCCCTGCGGGATTCACATTTGCAATGATCTGTTTAGTCCGTTATTAAAATAACTGTGTGTGTCGCGAGCACCGTATCCGTATAAATATGACATGCATAATAGGACAACGTAAATTCATAGGCTGAATATGATTTATTATCAGCGTTACTGCAGACCTATTATTTTACATTTCAAACGAAGCACAAAAACATAATTCAGAATGGTATAATGGGATCTAGACTGTGAGAAATATTTCAGGAAGGGAGCTGGCATTTCTTTGCGAGGGTGTGGCCATGCAGGTTATCCAGCTAACTGAACTAAACCCTGCCCTCGACCAGATTCAAACTTTCTGATCTGTTACCATCGCGATTTAGAAAATCCGACGTCGGGGAACGGAAATGTCTGGCTTAAGTCAAGCTATGCTGAAAATTATCCGGCTAACTCAGGAACGGGGACCGGGGCCCAGAACTACACGTGTTTTGTGTTTACTGCAGAGCGGAGGGACTTGGAGACCCACATTACTGACACTCTATAACAGTGATGGCTGTTGGAATGTAGACATATTGAATACTAGTTTAAAAATATATATATACCACTTACAGCATATTTAAAACCATTTAACGCAGACCTTGTTGATTATCCCTTACCTATGCTGTGTCTATATTGCTTGTAATCGAGATAAAGTCAACATCTGTTGAGGCTTTTTACATAATTGCATTGTTTTTAAAATCCCAATAATGGCGTGGGTCCCCCAGACCTGCAGAAGGTTAACTTTTCACTACCACACTACAGTGGGTTAACCTTTCACTACCACACTACAGAAGGTTAACCTTTCACTACCACACTACAGAAGGTTAACCTTTCACTACCACACTACAGAAGGTTAACCTTTCACTACCACACTACAGAGGGTTAACCTTTCACTACCACACCACAGAAGGTTAACCTTTCACTGCCACACTACAGAAGGTTAACCTTTCACTACCACACTAACCTTTCACTACCAAACTACAGAAGGTTAACCTTTCACTACCACACTACAGAAGGTTAACCTTTCACTGCCACACTACAGAAGGTTAACCTTTCACTGCCACACTAACCTTTCACTACCAAACTACAGAAGGTTAACCTTTCACTACCACACTACAGAAGGTTAACCTTTCACTACCACACCACAGAAGGTTAACCTTTCACTACCACACTACAGAATGTTAACCTTTCACTACCACACTACAGAAGGTTAACCTTTCACTACCACACTACAGAATGTTAACCTTTCACTACCACACTACAGAAGGTTAACCTTTCACTACCACACTACAGAAGGTTAACCTTTCACTACCACACCACAGAAGGTTAACCTTTCACTACCACACTAACCTTTCACTACCAAACTACAGAAGGTTAACCTTTCACTACCACATTACAGAATGTTAACCTTTCACTACCACACTACAGAAGGTTAACCTTTCACTACCACACTACAGAAGGTTAACCTTTCACTACCACACTACAGAAGGTTAACCTTTCACTAACACACTACAGAAGGTTAACCTTTCACTACCACACTACAGAAGGTTAACCTTTCACTACCACACTACAGAAGGTTAACCTTTCACTAGCACACTACAGAAAGTTAACCTTTCACTACCACACTACAGAAGGTTAACCTTTCACTACCACACTACAGAAGGTTAACCTTTCACTACCACACTACAGAAGGTTAACCTTTCACTACCACACTACAGAAGGTTAACCTTTCACTACCACACTACAGAAGGTTAACCTGTGGTATAATTTTAGTCTCAAACTGCTATGAGTCTTGATTTAAGGTTCCACAAGGTCGACCGCTACGGGAGTATCTGATAAACTGTAAGATTCCAGTGCACACACCCTAGAAAGATTCACGCTCTTCTTAATATATATCTGCTCTGCTTTTCCCCCAAAGAGATTATTAAGATCTTCTAGAAGTTACTTTGATGGATAAAAATAGAGGCTCTGGAGTCAAGCGATGTCTCATCTCCCCCGGAAGGGAGCGGTGGGGAATCACAAAATGACACCGCCCTTAATTTGCACATAGGACTGAAAAGAGTGATTTAATTACGGTCACGTCTCTTGCCCCCGCCACTGTAAATAGGCCTTGGGACAAAGTAAAGTAAATACAGTCTTCTCCTCTCCCCCACGTTGGAACAAGTAAAACAATAAAAACTGGGCTGTTAGTTGGCTAAAGTTAGCATTTGAATAAAGTGGTTTGTTGACCGAGCTGAATAGAACAATAGGTTGTAGGAGATGATACCCAACTGTTGAGTAGAACCCCCTCTCAATCTATTTGGGGGCCCTAGCCATCTGGTCTGACATGATTAGGAGACAGGATGCCAACTGTGTGGAAAACTCTGTTTGCCTGACACAGAGGAACACCATTTGGTTTATAAGTGTGTAACCACCACCAAAACGAATAGTAATTCAGTAGGGAAATTAGTCTCAATAGTTATAAAATAGTGTATTGATTAAGATGAGATTAAACCAGACACTTATCCACCATTGCAAAGTCTAATTAAGCCAGTAATATAGTTAAAATAGAAGATTAAGGTGGCAAAATATGTGTAATGCACTTAGAAAATTAATCTAACTTCAAAGATAAGGTTATAGAATATTTATAATGCAAACAGTTGGTCTTAAAACCAAATAGACTAAAATAGATAATCATTTGAAGATCCTATAATCAAAATTAGGTATTTAGAAAGCCACAGAATTCAGGAAAAGACTTGAACTAACTATCTCAGTCAATTAATAACTAATCGCTAATTCTTCAGTTAGTAAAATCAAATACTGTAACTTTAAACGTTAAACTTTAGAAAGGTAACTCTTTTCCTTAAAAATAGACGGCACTGCCCCTTTAAGAATCAAAATGGCCGACGACCCAAATCCAAGATGGCCGCTGTGAGCTTTAGCCAATCAGAACTAAGAGATCCGCCCCCCTGACGAACCCGGTCGACGTTCGCTCAGGGGCGGGATTTAGCCTTTAAGAGGGTCTGCATGGACCAGACAAAAAAGGAAGCTCTTGAAGATCTGTTATGCACCGCTGAACGGAGGAAGGACCTGCTTGAAGACGTTGAGGACGAGAACAAAGATTCCTTTGTCTCCTTGGAAACGAGAATCAACAACCAACGAGACGCAACAACCTACACTACCTTGAAGATTATTATTCTTTAACTACTTTTATTAGACTGGACACAAGTGGTCGTGGCATAGTACTTCCTAACTTGTGTTCAGACAACTTCATTTATTGATGAACCAGATCATTCTTGTATACTCTGTGGATTTGAATAAACCCACCATTTGAGAAATAATAACCTCTCATTGATTCTTTTTCCTCCGTCGTGCTACAGTTTTTGGTAATACAACATAGAGCCAACAGAACACAACGCAGTAGAGTAGATTATATGATCAGAAAGCTCTATTAGATATTACGATAAACCTTTCACTACCACACTACAGAATGTTAACCTTTCACTACCACACTACAGAATGTTAACCTTTCACTACCACACTACAGACGGTTAACCTTTCACTACCACACAACAAAGGGTTAACCTTTCACTACCACACTACAGATGGTTAACCTTTCACTACCACACTACAAAGGGTTAACCCTTTCACTACCACACTACAGCAGGTTAACCTTTCACTACCACACTACAGAAGGTTAACACTTTCACTACCACACTATAGAAGGTTAACCTTTCACTACCACACTACAGAAGGTTAACCCTTTCACTACCACACTACAGAAGGTTAACCTTTCACTACCACAGAAGGTTAACCTTTCACTACCACACTACAGACGGTTAACACTTTCACTACCACACTACAGAAGGTTAACCTTTCACTACCACAGACGGTTAACCCTTTCACTACCACACTACAGAAGGTTAACCTTTCACTACCACACTACAGAAGGTTAACACTTTCACTACCACACTACAGAAGGTTAACCTTTCACTACCACAGACGGTTAACCCTTTCACTACCACACTACAGAAGGTTAACCTTTCACTACAACACTACAGAAGGTTAACCCTTTCACTACCACACTACAGACGGTTAACCTTTCACTACCACAGAAGGTTAACCTTTCACTACCACACTACAGACGGTTAACCTTTCACTACCACAGAAGGTTAACCTTTCACTACCACACTACAGAAGGTTAACCTTTCACTACCACACTACAGACGGTTAACCTTTCACTACCACAGAAGGTTAACCTTTCACTACCACACTACAGAAGGTTAACCTTTCACTACCACACTACAGACGGTTAACCTTTCACTACCACAGAAGGTTAACCTTTCACTACCACACTACAGAAGGTTAACCTTTCACTACCACACTACAGAAGGTTAACCCTTCACTACCACAGAAGGTTAACCTGTCACTACCACACTACAGAAGGTTAACCTTTCACTACCACACTACAGAAGGTTAACCTTTCACTACTACAGAAGGTTAACCTTTCACTACCACACTACAGACGGTTAACCTTTCACTACCACACTACAGAAGGTTAACCCTTCACTACCACAGAAGGTTAACCTGTCACTACCACACTACAGAAGGTTAACCTTTCACTACCACAGAAGGTTAACCTGTCACTACCACACTACAGAAGGTTAACCTTTCACTACCACACTACAGAAGGTTAACCTTTCACTACTACAGAAGGTTAACCTTTCACTACAACACTACAGAAGGTTAACCAAGACCTATCGGAAGCAGAGATGTGACCCGGTTTGGCCCCCCGGCCCGACCCATACTTAAAGAAACTCTGTCAGTCTGTCATCAGGATCTGTAGGAAGATGTTTTTGTGGTGCAACAAATAAATGACGTAAAGTAACAACGTTGCGGTGTATAGAGTTTTATTATCCATAATACACTTCAGAATGAACTGAAACACAGACGATATAGTGGCCTTAGAGCGAGATGACCATGGAGAGATGGAGAGACGGAGAGAGAGAAGGGAAAGGAGTGTTCCCTCCATCCATCCACGCTTTCTCCTTCTTCTTTTACTTCCAGCGACCGCCTACCTTCCCCTTGCCATGTACCTTTTTACTGTCATAGAGATATATATATATATAGAGAGAGAGAGAGAGAGAGAGAGAGAGAGAGAGAGAGAGAGAGAGAGAGAGAGAGAGAGAGAGAGAGAGAGAGAGAGAGAGAGAGAGAGAGAGAGAGAGAGAGAGAGAGAGAGAGAGAGAGAGAGAGAGAGAGAGAGAGAGAGAGAGAGAGAGAGAGAGAGAGAGAGGGAGAGAGAGAGAGACAGAGGGACAGTGAGATAGAGTTAGAGACAGAGAGAGAGAGAGAGAGTGAGAGATACAGAGATAGAGTTAGAGACAGAGAGAGAGAGAGAGGGAGATGGAGAGAGAGATGGAGAGAGAGAGACAGAGAGAGATACAGAACAGAGAGAGAAAGAGATAGACAGTGAGAAAGAGAGACAAAGAGAGAGAGGAAGGCAAAACAAAGTATCAAAGAAGGAGCAGAGAGAACATCCACTATACAGTAAACATGAAGTATGACAGAGTTACAAAACATGTGACTAATGTTACTTACAATTTCTGGGCATGAGATATTCTGTTGAGAAGCACAACAATCTATAGGAAGAAGATGATGATGATGATGATGATGATGATGATGATGATGATGATGATGATGATGATGATGATGGTGATGATGATGACGAAGAAGAAGTTTATAACAAGTTCAATAAGTTCGCTTTACAGAGAATAAAACAAATTACAAAAGCAACCTGCTATGTAAACACCATGTCTCTACAGATCTACGAGCACATGGCAGCCAGGACATACTAACGTTAGCAGGGATGGTGAGCCATTCAAACACCCTGTCATCACCTACTGTTCTGTCTACATTTACATTCAGTCATTTAGCTGAACGCTTTTATCCAAAGCAACTTACAAATTGTCAACAACAAGTCAGCAGAAAGGGAAGGGTACAACTATGGCAGCTAAGGGTCAGTGATATTGTTAGTCTCCATGATATTCAGAACATTCTGATTATTAATGTGTATACAGTGATGAGCATATAAACACATAACCTCTTCATCCTGAATAACACTGTGTAATATATTGATATAGAACTGATAATATATTAATATTATGTTACAATATTACAATACGATTAACACCTCAGATGTTATTGAATGTCCTTCATGAAGCCAAACCTTGCTCCTATACTAGAGGATGCAGTAGTTCTATGTGATTTAGTTCATTCATATTTCATAATTGTATGACACTACTGTGATATTATTTCCCAAATATTTAGCCTGGTATTGGCCTGTTATCGGATTCCAGTACATATCTTTATTTTAATTATTCATTTTTATTTAACATTTATTTAACCAGGCAGGTCAGTTAAGAACAAATTCGTATTTACAATGACGGCCTGGCGAGAGGACAAAAGGTCCCCTTGAAGGGTAACAGGGACACATTTTTTTTTTAATTAAATTAAATAGAAAAGAGACAGACGATACATACACCACAGAGGTGAGGAAAATAATCAAAACACATCAAACAAACAGCCAAATATCAATGACAAGTTATGTAAGACATGGAGCAGAACAGACAGTTGCAGCTTAAAAGTCCTTAAAAGTAGCGACGGGATCAATTTGTCCATTTTCAACGTACTTCCCTGATGAGTACAGTATGTTATTCACAGTAATAACTATGATACCTCATATTTCTGGTGTTTCATTTACTGTATAATAACTATGATACCTCATATTGCTGGTGTTTCATTTACTGTATGTTATTCACAGTAATAATAATGTTATTCACAGTAATACCCATGATACCTCATATTTCTGGTGTTTCATCTACTGTATGTTATTCACAGTAATAATAACTATGATACCTCATATTTCTGGTGTTTCATGTACTGTATGTTATTCACAGTAATAATAACTATGATACCTCATATTTCTGATGTTTCATGTACTGTATGTTATGCACAGTAATAATAACTATGATACCTCATATTTCTGGTGTTCCATGTACTGTATGTTATGCACAGTAATAATAACTATGATACCTCATATTTCTGGTGTTTCATGTACTGTATGTTATGCACAGTAATAATAACTATGATACCTCATATTTCTGGTGTTTCATGTATTCCATGAAGTCAAACTTCTCCGACTCCAGCTGGTGGATGCAGTCCCACATCTCCTGGGCCCGTTGCCTAGACAACAAGTTCAAGTTCAAGTTTCTTTCTTAGTTGTCATAGTAAAAATACAGAATATTTTCCCATGAAATGCTTTTTTCTGTATGAGCTCCTGAGAGTGTGCTAGATAAAATAGATAAAAAGTATAAAATAGACAAAGTCAAGAGTACGTAAACAAAAAGTGTTCAGTCAATCAATATACATACAATACAGAGTAAAATAAAGAGTAACAGTGAGGTACAATGCAGCAATGGGATGAGGTACAACTTAGGGTAAGGTGCAATGAGGTATGAATTGTAGTGCAGATCTCTTTGTTAATAAGTATAAAGTGTGTTAAAGTGTTTAAAGTGTTTAAAGTGAGTAGAGTGGGTGTTACGGTGAGTGTTCATGTAAAGTGAGTGTGTGCGTGTGGAGGATGTGTGTGCAGTGAGTGTTAAAGGCATTACATCACGCGTAGGAGTGGGTTATGAGAATTAGACCCCCCTAGGCATGGTCTAATTCTCATAACCCACGACTGAACGTGGTGTAATGGCTTTTATACAATGGTCGATGTCATCCAACCTTATTGCTATACAATAAACACACGTTAATTGAAGATTTATTGACAAAACCATCCGCCGAAAAAGTAGTTCCCAAAAAAAAAGAGAAGTTGCCTCCATGTGGGAGCAGCTCGGAAGTGCATCCAACTGTTCTTAGTAAGACATCCAACAAAACTAACACATCCAAATGTCTCTCAACTAAGACATCCAACAAACTAACACATCCAACTGTCTTTCAACCAAGACATCCAACAAACTAACACATCCAACTGTCTTTCAACTAAGACATCCAACAAACTAACACATCCAACTGTCTTTCAACTAGACATCCAACAAACTAACACATCCAACTGTCTTTCAACTAAGACATCCAACAAACTAACACATCCAATTTTATTTTTTTAACCTACTTTCTATATAACTTCATTCTTAGATGCTTCTATAGAAAGTATAGGTAGAACAAAAACAAAAAAAGTTTTCTTTGCCCTATAGGGGAAAAAAACAAGTTTTCTTTGCCCTATAGGAGCCCTATTAAAATCGCGCCAATTGATTGATTGATTGATTAATTGCAATAAAAAGGTTTTACCTACTTTCTATACATTTACATTTACATTTAGTCATTTAGCTGACGCTTTTATCCAAAGCGACTTACAAGTTCTGTACGACAAGCCATCAGGAAGGCAGCTGGGAGGTGCGCTGTTTTAAGTGAGCGTGGATTATTGAATTTATTGATTGATTGCAAATTTTATTACTGTCCGCCTTGTTTCCAACTGGTTAAGCTTGGCGACTCTTTCGAAGTCGCTCTCTTTCGAAGTTGGTTAAGGTTAAGAGTTTGGAATCAGGGCTGGTGGTCTATCGCCCTGCTCTAAAGACAAACTCTAACCTTAACCAACTTCGAAAGAGAGCGACTTCGAAAGAGTCGCCAAGCTTAACCAGTTGGAAACAAGGCGGACAGTAATAAAATTTGCAATCAATCAATCAATCAATTCAATAATCCACGCTCACTTAAAACAGCGCACCTCCCAGCTGCTTCTATAGAAAGTAGGTAAAACCTTTTTATTGCAATTAATCAATCAATCAATCAATTGGCGCGATTTTAATTTTGTTCCACAATGACTCATGACCCACTAATTACATCATCCAACATTGTGTAAGAAACTAACACATTCGCCGTGACAGAATCATTTTTCATTTGGTCTTCATGACCCTATCAACATATCCTTTCGTAACGTTTACTGTCCGCCATCTTGCTTTCACTTCTAAAAACGTGCACGTCGGATTGATAGTAATTCGGTTGTGGGCGGGTCCTGGGACCAAGAGCGTGGGGTTATGACAAATACCCATTTGTATCTTGACTGTTTCAGCCAATCAGAATCGAGAAATGTGCATGCCATTGTATAAAGATGATTACACAGGAAGAACAGCAGAGAACAGTTTCACTAAAGAGGCAGGAAGAAGGTCACGCATAACACACCTTTACATTTGACATTTTTAGTCATTTAGCTAAACGATTTGATCCAAAGCGACTTACAAGTTCTGTACAACAAGTCAGCAGGAAGGGAAGGGTACAACTCTAGCAGCTAAGAGTGAATTATATCGTTCATCAAATAGTGTTGAACATGAGTGTTACACAGTACATAGTAGCATAGGCGCCTGGCCTTAAGAGCACGCGGAGCAGCTGCTCTCCCACTATTGAACTTGGGGGAGCAAGGGTATGATCTTGCTCCACCACTTTTTGATCATATGAAAAATATGATATACCCCCCCCCCAATATATAAATCTAACCATAACTACGTAATTTCAATCAAATTAATAATGCGCAATGACACTTAATAACACGTTTTTAAGTTTCCAAAGATTGCGAACCCCCCCCCCCCCCTGCCCCATTATGGTTTGATCCAGTTCCTCCCATCTCCAGCGCGTAGACCTTGGCGCACAGCGCTGCAGTCTGGCTGCAGGTAGGCTGAGTCAGTGTAAATATCAAAGCCCACAGAGTGTCATAATATTGGTGGCAGGCAGGCAGGCTTTTCCAGTAAGTTGTTCAAATAAAAGGATTATGTTAGACATAAGTTACTATTGAGTGTTAGTAGAACTTCTACGGTTCTACCACGCAATACAATAAAAGTGTTTCACGGTCCCGAATTGCGATCTGGTCATACGGTTTCCTCGAATAAATAATAATAACGTTTCCCTCTCTGGTTGGCGTTAGCTTTAGTGCTAGCCGCTAGCTAACGTTATCTAGATATGTGGTGTGAGCTGGATGACGTTGACTTCATTTCCAAACGTTAACGCTATCTATATGGCAGACGAGCAGGGCCGGATTAACGACGGCCGCGGCCCGTGGGCCTATAGTGACGAGGGGCCTCCATTTTTTTTTTTTTTTTTTTTTTTTTTTACTTTTTTTTTAAACTTTTTTTTTTTTAGATCGACGTCATGATTGTGCACTGCAGACTCAGGGAGGAGGCAGAGAAGGAGAGAAAGAGACACAAGATTTACAGGTAATGGAAATATATCTTTTTTCTCTTTCTTATTAAAAACTTGGCCTATTTGAAAGGAGATTGATTTAATAAAAATGAATGAGCGAAAAATCAATATACAGTGTATATATACAGTATAATATATTATTATTATAGTAATTGGCTATCATACTGCAATATAAACTGAGTTTTATAGTGAAAAGAGCAGCTTTATTGGTCAAGATTGAAGGCTCTATATTGCAGGAAATTGCACGTACAGGTTCATTCAATTTAAAAAAAAAGTCTGCCATGGAGGGGGTCGTGCCGGACACCCTCCAAACCACCCCTTGCCTGTCCAAAAAAAATAATAATAATAATAATAATAAAAAAAAAATTTAATAAAAAAAATATTCTTGCACCCCCACTTTCAACTATAACTAGGCGGCCATGCATAGTAGTAAAGATATATTAGCATGATATGTAGTAGTATAAGGATAGTAGATAGTAGTATAGATATTAGCATAGTAGGTAGTAGTATAAAGATAGTAACATAGTACTTAGTAGATAGTAGTATAGATATTATTAGCATAGTAGGTAGTAGGGCTGACCCCTATTAGTCGATTAGTCGACTAATCGGTCGAAAGGAGCCGTAGTCGACTAGCCAACCTCTTAGTGACGTTGAAAAAAAAAATATATATATATAATTTTTTATAAAAAAAATGTATCATTCTTTCCAAAAGAAAAGAGGCCTAGAAGCGTGGCTAACGCTAATGGCACACATACCAGAGGCTAACTGCCTAATAAAACAGGCACAGAGGCACTGAAAGAGGATTTCACCCATCTAATGAACACACTAGAATAGACAAATATCAAGATGTATCCATCAGTGGACTGCATGCTTTTGCAGAGGACAAGAAGCCTTCAGTCGACTCCTTCAGACATTAAGCACCGCCCACAGCCCAAATGGAATGATCAATTTTTTTTTATTTTTAAATAATATTTTTATATTTGTTATTTATTTTTTGACTAATAGTCGACTAATAGTCGACTAACGGCAAATGTTGGCCAATCATAGTCGACCATCCAAATCCTTAGTCGGGGACAGCCCTAGTAGGTAGTAGTATAGGGATAGTAACATAGTACATAGTGGTAAGGTACTGTTTAACACCTCAGGTGAAGGCAGCGGCTCATGAACCCCCCCTCCCCCGCTCCCATTGGACAATGTGCAATAGTGGTAATTTACCTTAATGTACAGATCTACCTATCATGCACTTGTAGTCCCATATTTAAATTATTATGGGGTAATACTTATCGTTACAATATATCACATCTTTATATTCTGCAAAAAAAGGCCATTAGGATTGTGTACAATGCTAAGTACAACCAACACTCTACCCCATTGTTTTTACAAGCATCAGCTTTTAAATGATGGGACTTGATCAAATTTAGAACTGCCGAAATCATGTTCAAAGCTTCACATAACTCTCTTCCAACCCCCATCCAATATCGGTTCACTGAGAGGGTAGGAACCAGGATTTATAATCTTAGAGGGAAACAGAAGCTGCAGCAACCGGGTGTAAGAACCACTCTAAAATCTATGTGCATATCTGTTTGTGGAGTAAGATTATGGAATGGATTGGACGAGGAGGTTAAATTGAGTAAAAACATATACCAGTTTAAAAGAAAGTAAAAAAAAAAGGGAATATTGGAAAGGTATAAGGAGGAGGGTGAACATGATGTTTGGCATTAAAAGGAGTATGTTATACAAAATATGTATTGATTGGTCAGACTCATGTGTGTCTTGTTGAGATGTCGGGGGAATGTGGGAAGCGGAGCTGTGTTGCATGCTGTGTGTGTAGCGGGTGATGGTCGGGGTGTGGGGAATGGAAGTTCACAGGCTTGGCTTCTTCCATCCCATTTTTCGGACCATGGGTGGTGTCTGTTGTTGCTGTTGTCTATTGTTTTGTGGTGGTTGTTGTGCCTTTTTGTGGTTGTCTTGTATTGTATAGGTTGTATCATGGTTTGAAATGAA
This sequence comes from Notolepis coatsorum, assembly GCF_963971535.1. Lineage (NCBI taxonomy): Eukaryota > Metazoa > Chordata > Actinopteri > Aulopiformes > Paralepididae > Notolepis > Notolepis coatsorum. The sequence continues at coordinate 110,307,114 of NC_140178.1, read as the reverse complement.
CAAATTAAACTGAAACTGATACTTGTTTAGTTTAAGAATAGGGGGCAGGTAACCATAAGATTTATTCTTCTTCCTGCTCCTTTTGCCCATGGTAGAACTGTATTTATGTATTTATGAAAACTGTATGATTGTATTGCTTCCATGTGGCAAAAAAAAAAGCCTTACTTTAGTCCCTCCTCCCTCATGCTGTCGAGGTCCAGAGGCTGTCGCCTGTCGACCAGAGTCTTCTTCTTGATCTCCCTGCCGGTCAGACGCTTCCCTCTCCTGGTCTCAGTCTGGAGGAGCACACACACACACACACAACCGGTGAAGTGGTCTCAGGTCAGATCGTCCTCCTCATCATCTTCTGTACATTAATTGCAATGTATAATATAACTGATAGGGCTACAGACCTTTGATCACACTGCCTACTTGCTCATATGCGTATATTCAGACTTAATTATATTGTCTACACATCTTATTTGTACTTTTCTACTGTACTATAATTTTATTGTCTATAAAATTCTATTACCCTGCCCATATCTCCCCTCCCCCCTCCCCCATGCTGCAATCACACCCGGATTTCCCCAAGGGGATCAATAAAGGAATATCTTATTTTATCTTATCTTATCTTATCTTATCTTATCTTGTCTTGTCTTGTCTTGTCTTGTCTTGTCTTGTCTTGTCTTGTCTTGTCTTGTCTTGTCTTGTCTTGTCTTGTCTTGTCTTGTCTTGTCTTGTCTTGTCTTGTCTTGTCTTGTCTTGTCTTGTCTTGTCTTGTCTTGTCTTGTCTTGTCTTGTCTTGTCTTATCTTATCTTATCTTATCTTATCTTGTCTCTGTCTTGTCTTGTCTTGTCTTGTCTTGTCTTGTCTTGTCTTGTCTTGTCTTGTCTTGTCTTGTCTTATCTCATCTCATCTCATCATCATCACCACCACCACCAGCTCCTCCCCCCTCCCCAGCTCATCCCCCCTCCCCAGCTCCTCCCCCCTCCTCAGCCCCTCCCCCCTCCCCAGCTCCTCCCCCCTCCCCAGCTCCTCCCCCCTCCCCAGCTCCTCCCCCCTCCCCAGACGGACCTTAGCCAGGAAGCCTCCGATGTTGGACAGAACCTTCTTCTTCTTGGCGTCGTCATCAGCCTTCCTCTGTGCCTCCTCATCCTCCTTCCTCTGACGCTCCCCCTGCAGCCAGGAGCGAGGGATGAGGTGTAGTGGAGAGAGAGATGGAAGGAGGAACGAGGGATGAGGTGTAGTGGAGAGAGAGATGGAAGGAGGAACGAGGGATGAGGTGTAGTGGAGAGAGAGATGGAAGGAGGAGCGAGGGATGAGGTGTAGTGGAGAGAGAGATGGAAGGAGGAACGAGGGATGAGGTGTAGCGGAGAGAGAGATGGAAGGAGGAACGAGGGATGAGGTGTAGTGGAGAGAGAGATGGAAGGAGGAGCGAGGGATGAGGTGTAGCGGAGAGAGAGATGGAAGGAGGAACGAGCGATGAGGTGTAGCGGAGAGAGAGATGGAAGGAGGAGCGAGGGATGAGGTGTAGTGGAGAGAGAGATGGAAGGAGGAGCGAGGGATGAGGTGTAGCGGAGAGAGAGATGGAAGGAGGAACGAGCGATGAGGTGTAGCGGAGAGAGAGATGGAAGGAAGAGCGAGGGATGAGGTGTAGCGGAGAGAGAGACGGAAGGAGGAGCGAGGGATGAGGTGTAGTGGAGAGAGAGATGGAAGGAGGAACGAGGGATGAGGTGTAGTGGAGAGAGAGATGGAAGGAGGAGCGAGGGATGAGGTGTAGCGGAGAGAGAGATGGAAGGAGGAACGAGGGATGAGGTGTAGTGGAGAGAGAGATGGAAGGAGGAACGAGCGATGAGGTGTAGCGGAGAGAGAGATGGAAGGAGGAACGAGGGATGAGGTGTAGTGGAGAGAGAGATGGAAGGAGGAGCGAGGGATGAGGTGTAGCGGAGAGAGAGATGGAAGGAGGAACGAGGGATGAGGTGTAGTGGAGAGAGAGATGGAAGGAGGAACGAGCGATGAGGTGTAGCGGAGAGAGAGACGGAAGGAGGAGCGAGGGATGAGGTGGAGCGGAGAGAGAGACGGAAGGAAGGATGAGGTGGAGCGGAGAGAGAGATGGAAGGAAGAGCGAGGGATGAGGTGTAGTGGAGAGAGAGACGGAAGGAGGGATGAGGTGTAGCGGAGAGATAGACGGAAGGAAGAGCGAGGGATGAGGTGTAGTGGAGAGAGAGATGGAAGGAGGAGCGAGGGATGAGGTGTAGCGGAGAGAGAGACGGAAGGAGGAACGAGGGATGAGGTGTAGCGGAGAGAGAGATGGAAGGAGGAGCGAGGGATGAGGTGTAGCGGAGAGAGAGACGGAAGGAGGAACGAGGGATGAGGTGTAGCGGAGAGAGAGATGGAAGGAGGAGCGAGGGATGAGGTGTAGCGGAGAGAGAGATGGAAGGAGGAACGAGGGATGAGGTGTAGCGGAGAGAGAGACGGAAGGAGGAACGAGGGATGAGGTGTAGCGGAGAGAGAGACGGAAGGAGGAACGAGGGATGAGGTGTAGCGGAGAGAGAGACGGAAGGAGGAACGAGGGATGAGGTGTAGCGGAGAGAGAGACGGAAGGAGGAGCGAGGGATGAGGTGTAGCGGAGAGAGAGATGGAAGGAGGAGCGAGGGATGAGGTGTAGCGGAGAGAGAGATGGAAGGAGGAGCGAGGGATGAGGTGTAGCGGAGAGAGAGACGGAAGGAGGGATGAGGTGTAGCGGAGAGAGAGATGGAAGGAGGAGCGAGGGATGAGGTGTAGCGGAGAGAGAGACGGAAGGAGGAACGAGGGATGAGGTGTAGCGGAGAGAGAGACGGAAGGAGGAACGAGGGATGAAGTGTAGCGGAGAGAGATACGGAAGGAGGAGCGAGGGATGAAGTGTAGCGGAGAGAGAGACGGAAGGTCAACCCTTAGTAGTGTGGTAGTGAAAGGGTTAACCTTCTGTATTGTGACAGTGAAAGGGTTAACCCTTTGGTAGTGTGGTAGAGAAAGGGTTAACAGTTAACACACATGTGCACACGTATACACATGCATGTACATTATAAGTGTGTGTGTGTGTGTGTGTGTGTGTGTGTGTGTGTGTGTGTGTGTGTGTGTGTGTGTGTGTGTGTGTGTGTGTGTGTGTGTGTGTGTGTGTGTGTGTGTGTGTGTGTGTGTGTGTGTGTGTTGTACCGCGATGTGGTTCTGCCGGTCCTTCTCCTTCTCTGCTCTGTCTCTCTGGATCTCTTTTCTGTCCGACCGGCGCCGCTCCTGGAGGTTAAAACACACAACATAGTATTAAGAAATGGGATCACGTGTTGTGCCTTTAATTTAAGGCACTTAATGATTTGAGATCATTTGAAACGAGGACCATGTAGACCAGGGGTCGGCAACCCTAGGCATTTGCATAGGCACAGGGGGCAGCAGTAAAAAAAAAAAAATTATATATATATATATATATTTTTTTTTTTGCTCTGAAATATTATAGTGAAATATTTTGCACTGTTGTCGCATTTATCTTGTTGAAATCCTCCCACAGGTTCTTTTTACTACCACATATTTAATTGAGACCCTTTATTTGTTTATTATTTCAATTTAGCTGGAAATACATTGCTACATCATTCAGTAACATTTGCAGAGCCTTATAAGAAAAACATTATTACGGTCACCATTGTGACCAGTGGGATTAATCAACAATTTTTATTATTTATTTTTCTATTTCATTGAACATTGCACATGTTAAAAGCCATTTTTTTTTACTCAAAATGTGCGTATTACCAAGTCAACTTGTGTTCTTAAAACAATGACAATAAACATAGTTTTATTAGGTTGAAATAATGTGGTTGTGTACTTATTTTTCTGTTAACTTATTATGGATTGAAAACTGAAAACCTTAATGCACAGTAACTGAACTCAATATTTTTAAGTTCTGGTAACTTATTATTATTATTTTTTTTACAGTGTAGTCTTGCGATCAATCAAAACTTATTTACACGATATACCTCACATTCACCCTCCATTCACATCCTGGTGTTCTCCATTAGGCCTGTAGGTGGAGCTATGACAGCACACGTACAGTACACACACCGATGGTGTGTGATGTGTCCAAAAATGAATGGGCAAATGTGAGTGAAATGGTCGCACTGTATGCAGCTGTTTGTCTGCATTGCACCCCCCCAACTCAGATTTAGGGTTGATACAACCATCATAATAATAGTTAATAATAACAATAACAATAATGATGTAATAATGTAAAAATTATCATTAAAAATACCTGATTATGAGAAAAAAATATTACGATGCATGGAATATTGTTGAGGCACACTAGTTACAACTATATTTCAAACAGGCACTCCATGTCAAAAAGGTTGCTGACCCCTGATGTAGACTCTACACATACAATAATGTGGGACTAGTGTGGTGTTTAGTGGCTGTGTGTACCCAGGGCCGTACCTACTGTATTTGCTGCCCTAGGCAAGCTTCACCCCTTCACTTGTTTACCACTGGTATTAATTAACCACTTGGTAGTTTAACACTGGTATTTACTACTTGGTAGTTTATCACTGGTATTTACTACTTAGTAGTTTATCACTGGTATTTACCACTTGGTAGTTTAACACTGGTATTTACTACTTGGTAGTTTATCACTGGTATTTACTACTTAGTAGTTTATCACTGGTATTTACTACTTGGTAGTTTAACACTGGTATTTACTACTTTGTAGTTTATCACTGGTATTTACCACTTGGTAGTTTAACACTGGTATTTACTACTTTGTAGTTTATCACTGGTATTTTATTTACTACTTAGTAGTTTATCACTGGTATTTACCACTTGGTAGTTTAACACTGGTATTTACTACTTGGTAGTTTATCACTGGTATTTACTACTTAGTAGTTTATCACTGGTATTTACCACTTGGTAGTTTAACACTGGTATTTACTACTTGGTAGTTTATCACTGGTATTTACTACTTAGTAGTTTATCACTGGTATTTACTACTTGGTAGTTTAACACTGGTATTTACTACTTTGTAGTTTATCACTGGTATTTACCACTTGGTAGTTTAACACTGGTATTTACTACTTTGTAGTTTATCACTGGTATTTTATTTACTACTTAGTAGTTTATCACTGGTATTTACCACTTGGTAGTTTAACACTGGTATTTACTACTTGGTAGTTTATCACTGGTATTTACTACTTAGTAGTTTATCACTGGTATTTACCACTTGGTAGTTTAACACTGGTATTTACTACTTGGTAGTTTATCACTGGTATTTACTACTTAGTAGTTTATCACTGGTATTTACTACTTAGTAGTTTATCACTGGTATTTACTACTTGGTAGTTTAACACTGGTATTTACTACTTTGTAGTTTATCACTGGTATTTACCACTTGGTAGTTTAACACTGGTATTTACTACTTTGTAGTTTATCACTGGTATTTTATTTACTACTTAGTAGTTTATCACTGGTATTTACCACTTGGTAGTTTAACACTGGTATTTACTACTTTGTAGTTTATCACTGGTATTTTATTTACTACTTAGTAGTTTATCACTGGTATTTTATTTACTACTTAGTAGTTTATCACTGGTATTTACCACTTGGTAGTTTAACACTGGTATTTACTACTTTGTAGTTTATCACTGGTATTTACCACTTGGTAGTTTAACACTGGTATTTACTACTTTGTAGTTTATCACTGGTATTTTATTTACTACTTAGTAGTTTATCACTGGTATTAACCACTTGGTAGTTTAACACTGGTATTTACCACTTGCTAGCAGGGCTGGACTGGGACCAAAAATCAGCCCTGGCATTTTTGGCCCAGACCGGCCCACCATAATCGGTCGGACACCACCCACCAGTACACCATCCTTGCGGTCCCCTTAAATATGCGTACCACCTACTGTACTATTCCCCCAAACCACTACAAAGCTGGGTAGTAAGTGCAATGGACAAGTGTACCAGTGCAAGTGGACCAGTGTACTCACTCACTCTTGGCTGAATATTGTTTTGGGTGGTGATGTAAAAACATCTGCATCATAGCAGGCTCAGGATGGGCAAAGTAGTTTATAGCCTGTTCATCCCTGTCTCTCTCCTCCACAACCTGGCTTGACTAGACATACGGGGAGAGAGATGATTACAATTAACTGGTACATTCAGGTCCAGAATGGTTGGAATTCCCTGACAAAGATGTGCAAAAAGCTGTACAATTTAAACAATGCCATACTGGTAATGAGCAAATAGTTGTTTATTCAATGAATGCATAGAGCTATTCCATCTTATTTCATTTGATACTAACTACTCAGTTCATAGTACATATTTCAAGTATTCAAATATCAATGATGAATATTGCATAAGGTTTACACAGTTAATAGATAACCTTCTCGTTTTATATTCATGTTCAGAGAGGAGTAATAGTTAGATCTTTATATGTGATTTATATGGCAATTAAATCAATGGTGTGCTTGTTTGTTTGGGGAGTTTGACCTACAGTTAATGTTCCTACCATGTGAAGGTGCATGATCAATGGACAGCACAAAAACAATTTGTGTAGGTGGAGACTAGAGCTACCACAGATAGTAATAAGTTATAAGAGTAAGTAATCCATACCATATATCCTAATAGTTACCTTATTACCATACTTGGCTGAAAATCAACTTTGCTGCCTGTTGTGAATGTGTTTTTCCCTGTAGGCTAATACATAAGTAGGCATACATTTTTGCAGTTGAGCAAAAATTAGCAGTTGAGTAGGCTATATGTGCTGTGTTTTTATGTCTTCCATCGAGGACCACCTTGGAAATAAGTGTTTTAATTAATGCTTTTAGGTGATATCCTCAGGAATACAAATTGGTCAAGATCATTTGTTTTTATGATGTATTTTTAATTTCCAAAATGCAAATCTAATCAAATCAAAAAAGCAGTTTTTGCAGTTGAGCTACAGGTGTTGTATATTATACAGCCTTTTCATGCATCTTTATCAAGGGAACCCTTATCCTAATGATTTTTTTAAATAATATTATGATGATACGATATGGACCTAGTAGTTGGGTCATCTGTGGCACTTCGTTTCTCAATGGATTTGTCATCTAGGAGGGTTAATAAACAAATTTAGCCAGGGTGTATTTCAAAAAAAGGCGGGGGGAATTTGTGAGAGACCAAAATCCAAAATGGCTGTTGTGGAAATTAACTTTTTAATGGTTGGACCTACAATGATGCACAATACATGGTACCAGCCTCCTCTCAGTCATGTACCAGCCAGCCCCCTCTCAGTCATGTACCAGCCAGCCCCCTCTCAGTCATGTACCAGCCTCCTCCCAGTCATGTATACCAGCCCCCTCTCAGTCCTGTATACCAGTCCCCTCTCAGTCATGTACCAGCCCCCTCTCAGTCATGTACCAGCCCCCTCTCAGTCACGTACCAGCCCCCTCTCAGTCATGTACCAGCCCCCTCTCAGTCATGTATACCAGCCCCCTCTCAGTCATGTACCAGCCCCCCTCTCAGTCATGTACCAGCCCCCCTCTCAGTCATGTACCAGCCCCATCTCAGTCATGTACCAGCCCCCTCTCAGTCATGTACCAGCCCCCCTCTCAGTCATGTACCAGCCCCCCTCTCAGTCATGTACCAGCCCCCCTCTCAGTCATGTACCAGCCCCTTCTCAGTCATGTACCACAGCCCCATCTCAATCATGTACCACAGCCCCATCTCAGTCATGTACCACAGCCCCCTCTCAGTCATGTATACCAGCCCCCTCTCAATCATGTACCAGCCAGCCCCCTCTCAGTCATGTACCAGCCAGCCCCCTCTCAGTCATGTACCAGCCAGCCCCCTCTCAGTCATGTATACCAGCCCCCCTCTCAGTCCTGTATACCAGCCCCCTCTCAGTCATGTACCAGCCCCCTCTCAGTCATGTACCACAGCCCCCTCTTAGTCATGTACCAGCCCCCTCTCAGTCATGTACCAGCCAGCCCCCTCTCAGTCATGTACCAGCCAGCCCCCTCTCAGTCATGTATACCAGCCCCCCTCTCAGTCCTGTATACCAGCCCCCTCTCAGTCATGTACCAGCCCCCTCTCAGTCATGTACCAGCCCCCTCTCAGTCATGTACCAGCCCCCTCTCAGTCATGTACCACAGCCCCCTCTTAGTCATGTACCAGCCCCCTCTCAGTCATGTACCAGCCAGCCCCCTCTCAGTCATGTACCAGCCCCCTCTCAGTCATGTACCACAGCCCCATCTCTGTCATGTACCACAGCCCCATCTCAGTCATGTACCACAGCCCCATCTCAGTCATGTACCAGCCCCCCTCTCAGTCATGTACCTGCACGACTGGCGGGGGGGGTGCTTAGTAAGATATGTGATTGGGCCAGCCCAGTGTCAGTCAGTACCAATGGGCTGCTGTCCCAGCCTAGTAGTGGGCCGGTCGTTGACCAAAAAATTAAATAAAAAATAACACTGGTATTTACCACTTGGTAGTTTATCACTGGCATTTACCACTTGCTAGTTTATCACTGGTATTTACCACTTAGTAGTTTCTCACTGGTATTTACCACTTGGTAGTTTAACACTGGTATTTACTACTTGGTAGTTTAACACTGGTATTTACCACTTGGTAGTTTATAACTGGTATTTACCATTTGGTAGTTTATCACTGGTATTTACCACTTGGTAGTTTATCACTGGTATTTACCATTTGGTAGTTTATCCCTGATATTAACCACTTGGTAGTTTATCCCTGATATTAACCACTTGGTAGTTTATCCCTGATATTAACCACTTGGTAGTTTATCTCTGGTATTTACCACTTGGTAGTATAACACTGGTATTTACCATTTGGTAGTTTATCACTGGTATTTACCACTTGGTAGTTTATAACTGGTATTTACCATTTGGTAGTTTATCACTGGTATTTACCACTTGGTAGTTTATCACTGGTATTTACCATTTGGTAGTTTAACACTGGTATTTACTACTTGGTAGTTTAACACTGGTATTTACCACTTGGTAGTTTATAACTGGTATTTACCATTTGGTAGTTTATCACTGGTATTTACCACTTGGTAGTTTATCACTGGTATTTACCATTTGGTAGTATATCTCTGGTATTTACCACTTGGTAGTATAACACTGGTATTTACCATTTGGTAGTTTATCACTGGTATTTACCACTTTGTAGTTTAACACTGGTATTTACCACTTTGTAGTTTATAACGAAAGGTTATGTAGATAACCTAGTTATGTTAGTATTGGCTGAGTGTCCCGCTCTGAGCCTTACGAGATACTCTGTGATACATATTGTATCTCCCACGAATAAAAAACACATGCACCCCACCTGTATGGGGCCCCGCCCCTAATGGTGGCCACCACCCATATAACCATGACCCTGGTCATGAAACACCCTTCCTCGCCAAAAACCCGTCCCAGGAAAAGATCCCTCAAGAGGGAACTCAGGGCGCGCAGAGCGGGACGCTCAGCCAATACTAACATAACTAGGTTATCTACATAACCTTTCGTTATGTGCCGTATTTGCTATCGCGTCCCGCTCTGAGCCTTACGAGATAATGGGGAAGAGCGGGCGCGAGACCCGACAGATGTACCCCCTGAGGACCCGTAAGCCCACATCAAGGGGTGCGGGGAGCCCTGTCACCCCATCCTTCCTAATGAAGGGGGGGCGCAGTCAACTCCACCCGAATGCGAACAAGAGAGAGCCAGAACCCCTTGAACACACCGTACAGGCGGAACCACGTGTGACCCAACACACTGTGGCCCAACCTACACACTCCTGCTACCCGACCAAAGAACGGGAAGCAGAAAAGGCCACAGACCCCAGAACCGCCTGGGAGACAGAACCCCCGGTCATGTCCATGAGGTAAAACCTTACAAAGGGGCCCGGTGAGGACCAAGAAGCCGCAGCACAGATGTCCTCCACCGAGGCCCCACCCAGGAGAGCGGCAGAGGCAGCCACCCCACGAGTGGAGTGCGCCCTGACGCCCCCAGGGGGATCCCGCCCAGCCAACGTGTAGCAGAGGGCAATACCCTCGCACAACCAATGGGACAGGCGCCGCGTCGACAGTGCCTTACCAGCACGATCCCCACCGTAACAGACAAAAAGCTGGTCGGAAACCCTGAAGTCCTGAGTACGGCTGAGGTAAATCCCCAAAGCACGGACTGGACATGACAGGTGAAGGCCCGCATCTAACTCACTAGTGTGAGGAGGAGGACGAAACGCCTGAACCACAATATCCCGGGAGCGGAAAGAACTCCGGATATTCTTAGGCACAAACGCAGGATTAGGTCGCAGAGTGGCACCGCAATCGGTCCGAAAAGACAGGCACTCTGGACGTACCGAGAGAGCACAGAGCTCACCCACGCGCTTAGCGGAAGTGACAGCCAGTAGGAACGCGGTCTTGAAAGACAGCCGTCCCAACGGCGCCTGCTCGAGCGGCTCAAACGGGGCCAAGGACAACCGACCGAGGACCAATTGAAGATCCCAAGTCGGAGCCAAGGAGCGTCGCACCGGCTTAACGCGTCGAGCGCCAAGCAGGAAACGCTTCACAAGAGGGTGGCTGAACAAAGCAGTCCCCTCAAAACCCTCATGACAGGAGGATATAGCAGCCGCATATACCCTCACTGTCGAAGCCGACAGCCTATCAAGAAGAGACTGGAGATAACCCAGAACAGCATCCAGGGGACAGGAGACTGGGTCCCAGCCCCCCCCCCTTACACCAATCCTGGAACGCACGCCACCTGCCCGCGTAAACCGCGACAGTGGAGGGAGCAAGCGCACACCGGATGGTATCAACCACCGCGGGATCCATCCTCACCAGACTCACCCTCTCACCAGCCACACCACCAGGCGTTGACCCAACACCGGAGGCTGGAAAACCACTCCGTCGTGCTGCGAGAGGGCCGTCGCTGACCACGGAATGACCCAAGGAGGAGCGATCAGAAGCTGGATTAAGACCGGGAACCACACCGACGTGCCCCGGTCCGGCGCGACCAGGATCACCGTCCTGCGCTCCCTCCGTATCCGCTCCAACAGCTGACCCAACAGCTGCACAGGAGGGAAGGCGTACAGAAGCCCGGGCGGCCATGGAAAGGTCGAGAAGGCATCCACCCCCAAGGGGGGACGATCCGCTCGCCTGAGCGAGAACCACAAGGGGCACTTGTGAGAACGTCGGCACGCAAACAGATCTACTGATGCCACCCCGAACCGATCCCAAATCTGTCTGACTATGTCGGGGCGGAGTTCCCACTCGTCGTGACGAGGACCGCCCCGAGACATCACATCCGCCGCCACATTCTCCGTACCAGGAACGTGGAGCGCCCGCAGACTGCGCAGCCTGCGGGATGCCCATAGCCACAGCTCGCGCGCCACCCCGAGCAGGCGGGCGGAACGAGTCCCACCCTGCCTGTTGATATACGCCGCCGCCGTCACATTGTCCGTCCTGACCAAAACGTTTCTGCCCACCACCAGGTGGCCGAGCCGTTTGAGGACCAGGAGAACCGCCTTCAATTCCAACACATTGATATGCAGGACAGCCGGATCGGCATGACCCGTCCAGCTGCCCCCCACAACATGGAACCGCAACGCCCCTCCCCAACCTGTGAGAGAGGCGTCGGTGAAAACCGTGACGTGGGAGCCCCTGCCGCCCATGAGGACCCCCGCGGAGAGGATACCCAGCCTCCCCCAGTAAGCGAGATCCCCCCATATCGACAAAGGAACCGTCAACCGTCTCCCTTTGCCCCACACCGGATCTATTCTCAAAGAGAGAAACCACCTCTGTATCCGCCTCATAAAAAGGAGGCCAAGAGGAACCACCGTGTGGGCCGCCGACATAAGGCCTAGCAGGCGCATCACCTGCCGCGCCGTAACCGTCCCTCCCGGACGGAAACCCCCGAGCGCGTGACGGAGAACCCTCCGACGCTGCTCCGAGAGGGTCGCAAGCATGGGCATCGACCTCAACGTCAAGCCCAAGTACTCCACCTGTTGACTGGGAAGAGGGGTACTCTTCTTCCAATTCACAGCAAAACCCAGGTCGGTGAGGAATTCCACCACCAGCCGAGTATGAGACCTGGCAACCTCCTCCGAACGGCTGAGAAGCAGAATGTCGTCGAGATAAAACAGGACCCGTATCCCCCGACGACGTAAAGGCCCCAGAGCAGCCGCCACGCACTTGGTGAATGTGCGGGGAGCCAGAGAATAACCGAACGGCATCCTCTGGTACTCGTACGCTACGCCCTGAAAAAGGAACCGTAGGAACTTCCTGTGAGGAGGGAAAATGGGTATGTGAAAATACGCATCCTTCAGGTCTATGGAGGTGAACCAGTCCCCCCTCCTGACAGCAAGCAGAAGGAGTCGGACGGTCAACATCCTGAACGGTCTCGCTACAATCAACCGATTGAACACGGACAGATTCAGTATAGGTCTGACCCCCCCAGTTCTCTTGGGCACCAGAAAATAAGGGGAGTAGACGCCTGACATTGCGTCCTCTCTCGGGACCACAACGACGGCCTGCTTCGCCAACAGAGATTGGATCTCGTCGGCCAGGGCTGTCACTGCGTCTGACCCTGACAACAGGGTCGGCACCAAACCTGAGAACGGAGGATGGGGCTGCGCAAATTGCAAAACCAGCCCCTCCTCTAACGTTCTCCTCATCCACTGATTCAAGGGACATTCCCGTCGCCATATGTGAACATAATCCCACAGTGGCCCCGCCGTCAACTGACGCTGGGCCGCAAGGAACAGCAGATAATCGGCCCGGTCCCCCCCGTCGTGCAAAGCAACCAAGGGAGGACCCCGACAGAAAGGGCCGGTTTGATACGGGAGGAGCGGTCATCAAGCTTGTGGACACACACTCACCCCCTGAACACCCCTCTAGCACACGCTGAGGAGACGTTCCGCAGCCAGACACGCAAGGCCTGAGGACCCCATGGACTCCTACACGCCGAAGCCCTGCAGTGATATTGCTACCACCCGAATCACGCCAGCCTCTCCTTTGCAGACCACTGCCGGTTTGACGGGAGTGGGAGGCAACAGCGCGACACCCCGCCTGGCGAGGGCGAAGCTGGGGTAACCCCTGCTGAGCTTTCAACAGAAGAGGCACCGAGTCCCCCTGCTGACCACTGAAACTAGTGACAGCTGTAACACCAGGTTCCACCCACCCACAACCTGCGGTGTAGGAACCACGCGACGACGGAACATTCTCACGGACAGACCCAGGCTCAGCCATCAACTGGGTGTCAGCCCCTGTCTCCATGAGAAGCGAAGAATGGGGCCGCATACGCTTCAAAGAAGGTTCGCGACCCGCAGCCAAAGGAACACACTCAGAGCCCCGCTTCTGAGGGTAACAGAAAGCGGACTGAACGGGGAGCGGGCTGCTCGCGGCAAAATGGCGACGGGGTGGTTTACCAACCCCGAAATCACCCAAAATGGCCGATCCCTCGGCCGCCAAGACTGTCGGCCTCGCGATACCCTGTCGATTCTCCAACCAGGGCACCACTGGCGGGGGAAACATGGCCGCCTGTCGAGGACCTCGCCACAGTCGTTGACGAGATCGTGCTCCCACCTCTGGCTGCACAGCGTGAGGCGGTGTAGGACCCGAATCAAAAACCGCCTGCGCCTCCACAGAACGCCCAAAAAGACTATCTGTGGAAAAAGGAGTCGTGAGGAGAGAAAACCTATCCTCTTCCCCAAGAGGAGACTGCTCCAACCAAAGATGCCTAACAACCAAGGTCGATAGCATCCGAATCCTCCCCGCAGTTATAGCTTGCGACTGAGTCAAGATCTCTATAACACCACAAACATGAATCATATTCACAGTGTCGGTCGGACCCAAAGACCTACAACCCGACGCCATCTCGGATAGGAAAGTAGCCAGCTGAGCCACAACACTGGCCGCCGCTAAATGCCATCCTGCAGCAGTATACCACTCATTCGTCCATACTGCCACCCTCCGAGCCGACATGCTATCAAGCAACGGCCGGGCGGAACGTCGTTCATCCCCGCCTGGGCACAAACAAGAAGCTACCTGGCTACTTAGCCAAGGCACCCCCGGGCTGCACCCCGTCGTCAGCCCCTTCACCCGTAAAAAAGGTAAATAGAGCTCAGCGAACCTCCCCCCACCCACCACCGACTGACCTTCATCAATGAAGCTGGCAAGAGGAGGGAAAAGCGGAAACCCGCGGCGGGGATTATTAGACATTCCAGCGTCAACATCAGCGTCAGCAGAAAAAGCAGCAGTAGCATTAGCATTAGCAAAAGCATCAGCATTAGCGTCAACAGCATGTTCCAGGATCGCCAAGACATCGCCCACTACAGTGGAACGATCGCCAAGCCGCCCCGGCCCTGGTGCCGAAACATACTCCACAGCACGACCAACACCGACATCGACGCCTACCGACACAGACCTCACCTTTGTACAAGCCGACCCGTTAGCCAAACCTTGTACGCTGCCCCTCGGTCCGTCGCCGTCAGCCGAGGAACCACCAGCACAGGTCTCATGCGTCGCCGAAACAAGTTCCGGAGAATCCAGGGAAAAACAACTCTCCGGTAAACCCTCAACATTATTAATCTTCCTAAATCTTTTCATTCCGCTAGCTCGTATAGTGCACGCATCCAATACGCTGGGACGAAAACAGAGGAAGGGTGTTTCATGACCAGGGTCATGGTTATATGGGTGGTGGCCACCATTAGGGGCGGGGCCCCATACAGGTGGGGTGCATGTGTTTTTTATTCGTGGGAGATACAATATGTATCACAGAGTATCTCGTAAGGCTCAGAGCGGGACGCGATAGCAAATACGGCACATAACTGGTATTTACCATTTGGTAGTTTATTTCTGGTATTTACCACTTGGTAGTATAACACTGGCATTTACCACTTGGTAGTTTATAACTGGTATTTACCATTTGGTAGTTTATCTCTGGTATTTACCACTTGGTAGTTTAACACTGGTATTTACCACTTGGTAGTTTATAACTGGTATTTACCATTTGGTAGTTTATCTCTGGTATTTACTACTTGGTAGTTTAACACTGGTATTTACCACTTGGTAGTTTATAACTGGTATTTACCATTTGGTAGTTTATCTCTGGTATTTACCACTTGGTAGTATAACACTGGTATTTACCATTTGGTAGTGTATCACTGGTATTTACCACTTGGTAGTTTATCACTGGTATTTACCATTTGGTAGTTTAACACTGGTATTTACTACTTGGTAGTTTAACACTGGTATTTACCACTTGGTAGTTTATAACTGGTATTTACCATTTGGTAGTTTATCACTGGTATTTACCACTTGGTAGTTTATCACTGGTATTTACCATTTGGTAGTTTATCCCTGATATTAACCACTTGGTAGTTTATCCCTGATATTAACCACTTGGTAGTTTATCACTGGTATTTACCACTTGGTAGTTTATCACTGGTATTTACCACTTGGTAGTTTATAACTGGTATTTACCATTTGGTAGTTTATCACTGGTATTTACAACTTGTTATTTTATCACTGGTATTTACCATTTGGTAGTTTATCCCTGATATTAACCACTTGGTAGTTTATCCCTGATATTAACCACTTGGTAGTTTATCCCTGATATTAACCACTTGGTAGTTTATCTCTGGTATTTACCACTTGGTAGTATAACACTGGTATTTACCATTTGGTAGTTTATCACTGGTATTTACTACTGGTATTTACTACTGGTATTTACCACTTGGTTAGTTTACCACTCTGTAGATTACTACTGGTATTTACTACTGGTATTTACCACTTGGTAGTGTATCACTGGTATTTACCACTTGGTAGTTTATCACTGGTATTTACCACTTGGTAGTTTATAACTGGTATTTACCATTTGGTAGTTTATCACTGGTATTTACCACTTGGTAGTTTATCCCTGATATTAACCACTTGGTAGTTTATCCCTGATATTAACCACTTGGTAGTTTATCCCTGATATTGGACAAGAGGCAGGGGAACTATGTGAGAATGCTGTTCATCGACTACAGCTCAGCATTCAATACCATAGTCCCCTCCAAACTCATAGCCAAGCTCAGGGACCTGGGCTTGAACTATGACCTCTGCCAGTGGGTCTTGGACTTCCTGACGGGCAGACCCCAGGTGGTAAGAGCAGGCAACTCCACCTCCTCATCCATCACGCTCAACATAGGGGCCCCCCAGGGCTGTGTTCTGAGCCCCCTCCTCTACTCCCTGTACACACATGACTGCGTAGCACAGCGGAACAACAACACCATCATCAAATTAGCTGATGACACAGTAGTGGTGGGCCTGATCTCTGCCAACGACGAAAGGGCCTACCTGGAAGAGGTAGAGAACCTGTCACAGTGGTGTCAGGAGAACTGCCTCTCCCTGAACGTCAGCAAAACAAAAGATATGATTGTGGACTTCAGGAGGTCGGGGGTCAAGGACTACAGCCCCCTCAGCATCGACGGGGCACCGGTTGAGAGAGTGAACAGTTTCAAGTACCTCGGAGCCCACATATCCGAGGATTTGACATGGACCACACACATTGACAGTGTTGTGAAGAAGGCACAACAACGCCTCTACTTCCTCAGGCGCCTAAGGAAGTTCCAAGTCAGTCAGAAGATCCTTAGGAACTTCTACTCATGTACAATAGAGAGCATCCTGACTGGCAACATCACCTCCTGGTTTGGGAATAGCACTGCACAAGACCGTAGCAGACTACAAAGAGTGACACGTTCAGCCGAACGCACAATTGGAGGGGGGCTTCCCACCCTCCAGAACATTTACAACAAGCGGTGCAAGGGGAAGGCTAAGAGAATTATTAAGGACTCGAGCCACCCGAACAACTGCCTCTTTGAACTGCTGCGGTCAGGCAAGCGATACCGGAATCTTAAGGCGAGCACAGAAAGACTCAGAAGAAGCTTCTATCCCCAGGCCATCAGGCTGCTAAACGAACAATAAACACTATGCAACAACCATCAAATGCACACAGCACACACACCCACACGCACACACTCACTTAAACAAACAACACAGTGCAGCACCCACTCTCCACACTTTAGATCACACAAACACACTTTATATTTATTGATAAAGGATTTGCACTACAACTCGTACACCTACTGTAAATTGTACCTAAATTGCACCTCATCCCATTTCTGCCTTGCACTATATAGTATTGTATATTAGTACACTGCACAGTATTGTATATTATATGGTAACTCAGTTACGTCTATTCTGCATCGAACATTGTACATATGTCTATACTGAACACTGTGACCTCATTTTTTTTTACTTCTAATTTACATGCTATACTATGTTATTTTATTTCATACTTATCTTGTCTTGCACAGTCTCTGGAGCGCAACAGTAAGAAGCATTTTGTATAAAAGTATTCTGTACTTCTGTATGACAACTATTAAAGAAACTTGAAACTTGATTAACCACTTGGTAGTTTATCTCTGGTATTTACCACTTGGTAGTATAACACTGGTATTTACCATTTGGTAGTTTATCACTGGTATTTACCACTTGGTAGTTTATCACTGGCATTTACTACTGGTATTTACCACTTGGTTAGTTTACCACTCGTTAGATTACTACTGGTATTTACTACTGGTATTTACCACTTGGTAGTTTACTACTGGTATTTACTACTGGTATTTACCACTTAGTGGGTTACTACTGGTATTTACTACTGGTATTTACCACTTTGTTAGTTTATCACTGGTATTCACCACTCAGTCGGCTGTTCGAGTGCAATTTTCTGGTGGTAATCTCAGAGTTCATGAGTTGGCAAGGACTGGCCCGGATGCTAAGGGGGCTTTCTCACTAGCCATTCGGGGTCGAATCACCTCCACTCCGTCCTCGCTCCGTCCTTGGGTGCGAACTCCCCCCCTCCCTCTCCCCCCTCTAGTTTGCGTACACACTGCAGTCTGTGCTCCGGGTTTTGTTTACAGTTTGCGTTTTGAGCGTGTAAGCTGCCGTAGGCGATGATGTCACACTCGAATGTAAACACAGGAAGAGTTTAACACACGGTGATGGAAACTGGATGCTGATATAAAGAAACGAATAACCAATAAATATGAAGTTATATTTGAACCTCTGTTGTCAAGCCTTGTCAATATAACCCACCCCCTTTCTTCACGAATGGAACTGGTGTGGAGTCTGCTTTGAGCATTTCCTGGGTTAGCTACTAACGCTAGTTAGCTTAGCCTAACGTTAGCCCATTGCTCGCGTCAATTATATTGCATGTCACTGGTCTATAGAAATAAATGCATTCGAACAAGAAACCAATGTATAGACATAGCAATGGCAAAAAAAATTGCCAGGCCTAATGCGAGCCAGGTAAGTCTTGTGCTTGTAACGTGGCTTCATCTTCGAAGTTCGAAGTTTTCATCCACTGAGCCGTGAGGCTCAACATGCTTGTTTGGTTGAGGTCTGAACTCGCCAAATTGCCCATAAATATAGTTTTTGTGGGTATTGTCCAGTTGTTGCTGTATGTTTTTATCTGCCCAAAATTCAAGCAAGCATGAAAGCATTACAGTAAGCTTGCACACCATGCCCCCCGCTCCCTAGTTGGGGACACTGGCGCGCACCCGAAACCACCTATTCCAGCGGTCCAGGTTTGGAGCGAATCAGCGTCCCCGGGGACGGGGGGGGAGCATTCTCATCAGGGACGATCACACGCTATTTTGGTGCGATCGTGCTCTGATTCGACCCCGAATGGCTAGTGTGAAAGCCCCCTAAGTTAGTCTCTGATGTATCAGCGTCGACTCAAACCAGGAAGTGGACTCACGATTCTGTCCTTGAGACCGATAAGCTCCTCCTCCTC
Organism: Notolepis coatsorum; assembly: GCF_963971535.1. Lineage (NCBI taxonomy): Eukaryota > Metazoa > Chordata > Actinopteri > Aulopiformes > Paralepididae > Notolepis > Notolepis coatsorum. The sequence goes on along the minus strand of NC_140178.1, from coordinate 110,288,301 downwards.
TTTCTTCCTCTGCTCGAAGTGGACGTCAATCAGCGTCTGGAGCTCCGATAGGTCCTTCTCCATGCGCTTCCTGTGGATGTCCTGGCAGGGCAGGAGGGGAGGATGGAGAGAGAGAGAGGGGGATGTACAAATGGAGGATGGGTGTAGTATTTATGAAGCTCAATATACATGGGTTGTGAAAAATTACTTTAATAATGTCCAACATTTACATTTTTTATTTAACCTTTATTTAACCAGGAAGTCCCATTGAGATACAAGATCTCTTTTGCTGGCCAAGATGACAGCAATAACATTTGCAATACATCACACAGCAATACAATGTGTGATACATCACACAAGAACACAATAAAATACAATACATATACAATACATCACATGTAAACACAAAAACACAAAACAGAATACTCTACAGTAAAAGTGTATGACAGTATAATACAGGGTAATACAGTAATCTTTCAGTTAATCTTTCAATAATAATAATAATAATAATAATAATAATAATAATAATAATAATAATAATAATAATAATAATAATAATAATAACAATAACAATGTCCAATGTTATGTTTCATATTTACGCTACACCTGTTGCACCATCTAAAACGATGATGTATCGCTGTACACACCTTTTAATGTCAGGATGAAGGACCTCTGACTAATATATAATAATAATAATAATAATAATAATAATAATAATAATAATAATAATAATAATAATAATAATAATAATAATAATAATAATAATAATAATAATAATAATGATACTAATAATATTAATGATAATAACAATGATCATAATAATGATAATAATAACAATATCAACAATAATAATAGCAATACAAATAATAACAATAACAATATTAATAACAGTATTATTAATAATAATAAACAAATAACAACAATAGTAATAACCATAGTAATAACGATATTATAATACCATAATAATGATACAGTTATAAAGTTAAAGGTAAATAAAAAATAAAGAATAGAAAAACATAAAATATTGTGTTAATCACTTACATCAAAGTCGACTTTGTCCCCCTCTGGGATCTTTGGAGGGGCGTGCTGGGAAGCTATGGGTCTAGAGAGAGAGAGAGAGAGAGAGAGAGAGAGAGAGAGAGAGAGAGAGAGAGAGAGAGAGAGAGAGAGAGAGAGAGAGAGAGAGAGAGAGAGAGAGAGAGAGAGAGAGAGAGAGAGAGAGAGAGAGAGAGAGAGAGAGAGAGAGAGAGAGAGAGAGAGAGAGAGAATGTATTTGAAACAATGATGCTTGATAAATTCTAGTTTATTCAACTACTGTTGTTTGGAAGAGTAAACCGTTTTAACACACAAATCAAAGAGGAACTTTACGATACGATATTTTTTGTATTCATAGTAGTAATAAGTTGAGGTTGTACGAAAAGGAAAAACCCAGAATAAGCTGCAGCTCCTGCTTTTGAGGGGAACCCAGCTAAAACAAAACTAATAAATACATCTATAACACAAAACAAGACACGTTATATAGAACAAAACAAGACATATTATATAGAACATAACACAGTACAGACATGGTACAATATACTAGTTATCATGTATTGAATCAATGAACAATGAACAATAACAGACCATCAAATACACCCACAACACACACATCCACACACTCACTTTAAATAAACAACACACTGTAGCACCCACTTTACCCACTTTAGACACTAACACACTTTATATTTATTGACATCAATCTCATGCACCTCATTGCACCTCACCACCACAAGGTGGCACCACAAGCTAAGCTATACCTCACCATTTCTACACTGTACTGTATCTGCATTGTATAGACTGTACATATACTGTATACATGTATATTGAACATTTTTGTTTAGTTTACACTTGTTTCCGTACTTGACTTTCTATTTTATACTTATATTATACTATTTTATCTTGTTATTTTATCTAGCACACTCTCAGGAGCAAAACAGAAAGAAGCATTTCATGCAAAAGTATTCTGTATTTCTGTATGACAACAACTAATAAAGAAACTTGAACTTGAAACTTGAACTTGGGTGTTATGGTCACATGACCTGGAACAGGTATGCAAAAGTGATGACATGACGGAGAGGAGTGTCATTTTGTAAACAATCATCGGTTACAAGAAGACAAGAGTTTATTTTTTACATTTCTTTTAAAGAGGGAGACAGACTGGGACATTTGTATGGAGTCGTCGAGCTCGTTCCATATCTGCGGACCCCTGCTGTGCACAGTACACTACATTTTCCTTTTCCTTTTTTCCCTCTCATGAGATGTTTCTTACTGGTGTAACGTGCACGATGCAGGGGACGGCAGATAGGGACGAGCTCGCTTTACCGGTGGTTGGTCCTGTGCACTACTTGATACATGATATCAGCATTGTCATACATGTTTAGTTCTGCAAGCTTTAAGAGTCCAAGGTTACTAAATAAAGGTGCAGTCCAAAGGTACTAAATAAACGTACTTGGGTTTGGGGCGTTCCTCCTCTATTAATGAGAGAGAGAGAGAGAAAGAGAGAGAGAGGGGGGGGGGGAAGGGAGAGGGAAATTATTATTTGACACAACATTTTTTAACTATGCTAAATTATATGGAAATAATATGTCCCTATACCTGAGTGTAAAAGTCTTCTATATAGAAGTTACAGTATGTAACTCATGGAGTCCCATTAAAGATACCAATCGAGCACCACAGATATCACAAATTCTTCTATGAAAGAGAGACATCGAGAGGCTTCGTATCTGATTTTTATCATCACTTACTAACGTCCTCGTATGGAACCCTCCCCCTAGACTTAGTCTGGAGGAGGGATATACCAGACTTGGAAATAGATTTTGATTGGCAAGAAGTCTGGGCAAACGTTCGAATTGCGTCACGCAACTCAGATCATCAACAAATTAATCTTAATTATATTCATAGGACATACCTGACTCCTATAAGATTGAACAGAATGGGACTTGGACAAGATTCTCTATGTTCCTTATGTACAAATGGTGATGAGGGTACATTTATGCACATGTATTGGGATTGCCCACCGGTTAAGATATTCTGGGAAGAAGTGACCCTGCAATTATCAGAATTCTTATTTCTGAACATACCTGTACACCCCTCTGTATTGCTGTTGAATGATGTTTCTCAGTTTGCAGCCTCTATACAGCTAAAGAGACTAGTTGTATCCGGTCTCACAGCTGCTAAAAAGCTGATAGCATCACGATGGTTCAACCGGATAAAATGTCCCGGAAGGTATGGGTTGTTACCTATCTCAATGTGATTTATCTAGAGATATCTACAGCAAGAATTTTAGGTGTCAGTGAAACCAACATTGCAATCTGGTTAGAAGTGGTGGAGAGAATAAAGGCTAGCATATGAATTGTAGTGCCTGGTTAGAAACGAATGAAAATGGATGGATTATCCAAGTGGGGGTCCTGGGGGGGAGAGCGAGCAAGAGCATATGTATGTATTGTATTAGATAGCAAGTATTAGGTATATATCTCGTAAACTACATTTATATTGATTCAAATGGAATGTATAGTCCTGTGATTTACTTTGGATGTTTACTGTTAATGCTTGTGTGTCTAATTTTATGTTATGTTTAAAAAATAATAAAAAAATAAAATACAAAAAAATAAGTTACAGTATGTCCCGTGTCTGAGTGTAAAAGTCTTCTATATAGTAGTTATAGTTTGTTATAGTTTTACGCTCTGCTCTATTGGAACTGTCCCTTTAATCATATGCTATCATGAAAACGTTCAACCACATGCACGCTCCACACCTGCCTGGCCGCGCGTATTCTTTTACCAACGCACTTGCAGTTCCACGTTCGGGTTCCGCGGTCTGATTGGCCAGTGACGTTTCTCTCAGAGCCAATCGTGTTACGCCTATTTCTGCCTCTAACAGCCTGCTAGCTAGCTAACGCCTAGTTCTATCACTGGTTAAGCTAGGCGACTCTTTCGAAGTTGGTTAAGGTTAGAGTTTGGAATCAGGGCTGGTGGTCTATCGCCCTACTCTAAGACAAACTCTAACCTTAACCAACTTCGAAAGAGTCGCCAAGCTTAACCAGTGATAGAACTAGGCGTCAAGCGATTGAATCCAGAATCCATTGAAAAACCTTTTGTATCAATTTTTTTGGGGTTAAACCATATATTGACTCGCCTATTAAAGTAGTTAGTTTAGTTGCAGGAGCTGTGTTGGCATTGTCTTTTGTTTTTCCCTCTCTCACTAATTTACGGGAGAAAGAAAGGATAATGTCATCACCACTGGAGAGTCTAGAGGATTATTCTGACCTCCACCGGTAGCTAAACCGTTGGCCTATGGCCGGCCGTTAGCCTGTAGCCTGGCCGCCTCAATGCTTTTACCAAACGGGTCGTGCGTTTTGCGAATCTGATTGGCCACTGACGTTTCTGGTCATGTGACATGTGCGCCCAATCGTGTGACGGCAAGTTCTTTGGACGGTTAAGCTTAGGCGCTCTTTCGAAGTTGGTTAAGGTTAGAGTTTGTCTTAGAGCATGGCAATAGAACGTCAGCCCTGATTCCAAACTCTAACCTTAACCAACTGCGAAAGAGTCGCCTAAGCTTAACCAGTGATAAACTATGCGTTAGGTCATTTGCAGGCTGTTCGACGCGGAAATGGGCTAAGACAGTGCTCGTCATGCGATTGGGCGCACATGTCACATGACCGTTAGCCGGTAACGTCCTATGGACAATTGGGATTGCATGGAGGGGACAGGGAGTTCTTGTTTGACGCCCCACGAAGACAGAGGCTTTGTTTTCCTGGGAGCCCCGATTCCGAGTCTGGGTTCAAGTCCCACCTCTGAGGAGGGATGCCCACTGCCATCCGCACTGGACGTTGGCCCCCGCCTATCAAAAAGAAAGTGGGTTGTGCCTCCCGGCGCGAGGGATGCGAGCTTGCATGTTTTTTATCCCTGAGCTTAGGGCGGCAGCGGCCCGCATAAACGGGGCTTCGCTGCCGATGCCACTGTATCTCTGGCAACGCCGTCCTGTGAGGGAGGCGGGCGTTGTCTGCCTTTTTTCTTTGGGCTAAAGAAGAGGCAGTCGGCTATCTGGAGTGACCTGGCCTGCATCGCTATTCCCCACCTTACGCAGCTTCAGTAGTAGCCGGTAGCTAACGGTGGGCCTGTAAGAGCTAGCCGTTAGCTTGCGGCTGGCCGTTAGCCTGAATACAGTTGCTGGCTGTTAGCCGGTAGCTAACGGTGGGTCGGTAAGAGCTAGCCGTTAGCCGTTAGCTGGCCGTTGGTCGGAGTATATATGAGTATAGCGAGTGCTCTGCTCTAACTCACTGAGGACCCCATGTGTCTTCCGTTTCGGCGGTGAAAGACTGGGGAAGGAGCTGGTAGTATGGCCATGGCCCTGCTTATGTGTGAGCGGATGTGGCCATGGCCAGGCAGGTGTGGAGCGTGCATGTGGTTGAAAGTTTTCATGATAGCATATGATTAAAGGGACAGTTACAATAGAGCAGAGCGCTCGCTATACTATATAGCAGGGGTCAGCAACCTTTTTGACAGGAGTGCCTGTTTGAAATATAGTTGTAACTAGTGTGCCTCAACAATATTCCATGCATCGTAATTATTTTTTCTCATAATCAGGTTTTTTTAATGATAATTTTTACATTATTACATCATTATTGTTATTGTTATTATTAACAATATTATTATGATGGTTGTATCAACCCTAAATCTGAGTTGGGGGGGGGGGGATGCAATGCAGACAAACAGCTGCATACAGTGTGACCATTTCACTCACATTTGCCCATTCATTTTTGGACATATCACACACCATCGGTGTGTGTACTGTACGTGTGCTGTCATAGCTCCACCTACAGGCCTAATGGAGAACACCAGGAGAACACCAGGATGTGAATGGAGGGTGAATGTGAGGTATATCGTGTAAATACGTTTTGATTGATCGCCAGACTACACTGTAAAAAAAAATAGTTACCAGAACTTAAAAATATTGAGTTCAGTTACTGTGCATTAAGGTTTTCAGTTTTCAATCCATAATAATAAATAAAAACAGAAAAATAAGTACACAGCCACATTATTTCAACCTAATAAAACTATGTTTATTGTCATTGTTTTAAGAACAAGTTGACTTGGTAATACTCACATTTTGAGTAAAAAAAATGGCTTTTAACATGTTCAATGTTCAATGAAATAGAAAAATAAATAATAAAATGTGTTGATTAATCCCACTGGTCACAATGGTGACCGTAATAATGTTTTTGTTATAAGGCTCTGCAAATGTTACTGAATGATGTAGCAATGTATTTCCAGCTAAATTGAAATAATAAACAAATAAAGGGTCTCAATTAAATATGTGGTAGTAAAAAGAACCTGTGAGAGGATTTCAACAAGATAAATGCGACAACAGTGCAAAATATTTCACTATAATATTTAAAAAAAAAAAAAAAAAATGAATGCTGCCCCCTGTGCCTATGAAAATGCCCCGCGTGCCTATGCAGGCACACATGCCTAGGGTTGCCTACCCCTGCTATATAGGATAACCTTCGT
>NC_140178.1:110244274-110276774 GCF_963971535.1 Notolepis coatsorum | reverse complement strand
CAGGTTATTAGCAAGTACACAACAAACTGATTACTCACTATTATTACACAGCAATATCAGGTTATTAACAAGTACACAACAAACTGATTACTCACTATTATTATACAGCAATATCAGGTTATTAGCAAGTACACAACAAACTGATTACTCACTATTATTACACAGCAATATCAGGTTATTAGCAAGTACACAACAAACTGATTACTCACTATTATTACACAGAAATATCAGGTTATTAGCAAGTACACAACAAACTGATTACTCACTGTAATTACACAGCAATATCAGGTTATTAGCAAGTACACAACAAACTGATTACTCACTATTATTACACAGCAATATCAGGTTATTAGCAAGTACACAACAAACTGATTACTCACTGTAATTACACAGCAATATCAGGTTATTAGCAAGTACACAACAAACTGATTACTCACTGTAATTACACAGCAATATCAGGTTATTAGCAAGTACACAACAAACTGATTACTCACTATTATTACACAGCAATATCAGGTTATTAGCAAGTACACAACAAACTGATTACTCACTGTAATTACACAGCAATATCAGGTTATTAGCAAGTACACAACAAACTGATTACTCACTGTAATTACACAGCAATATCAGGTTATTAGCAAGTACACAACAAACTGATTACTCACTGTAATTACACAGCAATATCAGGTTATTAGCAAGTACACAACAAACTGATTACTCACTGTAATTACACAGCAATATCAGGTTATTAGCAAGTACACAACAAACTGATTACTCACTATTATTACACAGAAATATCAGGTTATTAGCAAGTACACAACAAACTGATTACTCACTATTATTACACAGCAATATCAGGTTATTAGCAAGTACACAACAAACTGATTACTCACTGTAATTACACAGCAATATCAGGTTATTAGCAAGTACACAACAAACTGATTACTCACTATTATTACACAGCAATATCAGGTTATTAGCAAGTACACAACAAACTGATTACCCACTATTATTACACAGCAATATCAGGTTATTAGCAAGTACACAACAAACTGATTACTCACTGTAATTACACAGCAATATCAGGTTATTAGCAAGTACACAACAAACTGATTACTCACTATTATTACACAGCAATATCAGGTTATTAGCAAGTACACAACAAACTGATTACTCACTGTAATTACACAGCAATATCAGGTTATTAGCAAGTACACAACAAACTGATTACTCACTGTAATTACACAGCAATATCAGGTTATTAGCAAGTACACAACAAACTGATTACTCACTGTAATTACACAGCAATATCAGGTTATTAGCAAGTACACAACAAACTGATTACTCACTGTAATTACACAGCAATATCAGGTTATTAGCAAGTACACAACAAACTGATTACTCACTGTAATTACACAGCAATATCAGGTTATTAGCAAGTACACAACAAACTGATTACTCACTATTATTACACAGCAATATCAGGTTATTAGCAAGTACACAACAAACTGATTACTCACTATTATTACACAGAAATATCAGGTTATTAGCAAGTACACAACAAACTGATTACTCACTATTATTACACAGCAATATCAGGTTATTAGCAAGTACACAACAAACTGATTACTCACTATTATTACACAGCAATATCAGGTTATTAGCAAGTACACAACAAACTGATTACTCACTATTATTACACAGCAATATCAGGTTATTAGCAAGTACACAACAAACTGATTACTCACTGTAATTACACAGAAATATCAGGTTATTAACAAGTACACAACAAACTGATTACTCACTATTATTACACAGAAATATCAGGTTATTAACAAGTACACAACAAACTGATTACTCACTATTATTACACAGCAATATCAGGTTATTAGCAAGTACACAACAAACTGATTACTCACTGTAATTACACAGAAATATCAGGTTATTAACAAGTACACAACAAACTGATTACTCACTATTATTACACAGCAATATCAGGTTATTAGCAAGTACACAACAAACTGATGACTCACTCGTACTCCTCGTCTACATCCGTCTACATCCGACATGACTGCACCAAATGAAAGAGAGGAAACCTCAGTTATTCAATGAAGCGAGTCATAAATTGAATTTTTAGGCCATTGATGAATATTGCCACCATATATCACAATGATGCTTGATTGGAATTGTTGACCTTATCTGACCCACTCAAATGATGAGTCCTGAAGGCGTTCAGTCTAATCGGGGTCTGTCTGCCTTTTGTTTCGATACACCAGTCTCCTGGAATGATCTTCAACTCGCACTGAACATTTAAACGCCACTATTCTTACATCTATGGACGATTTAATCACAAATCTCCCTACCTCACTGTGTAACTGTTTTTAATTTAAGAACATGATCACAAACCTCCCTACCTCCCAGTCCTAACAGTGTTTATTATTAAGAGTCAGACAGTCCTAACAGTGTTTAGTCAGATAGTCCTAACAGTGTTTATTATCAAGAGTCAGATAGTCCTAACAGTGTTTAGTCAGATAGTCCTAACAGTGTTTATTATCAAGAGTCAGATAGTCCTAACAGTGTTTAGTCAGATAGTCCTAACAGTGTTTATTATCAAGAGTCAGACAGTCCTAACAGTGTTTACTATTAAGAGTCAGACAGTCCTAACAGTGTTTACTATTAAGAGTCAGATAGTCCTAACAGTGTTTACTATTAAGAGTCAGACAGTCCTAACAGTGTTTATTATTAAGAGTCAGACAGTCCTAACAGTGTTTATTATTAAGAGTCAGATAGTCCTAACAGTGTTTATTATTAAGAGTCAGATAGTCCTAACAGTGTTTATTATTAAGAGTCAGACAGTCCTAACAGTGTTTATTATTAAGAGTCAGACAGTCCTAACAGTGTTTATTATTAAGAGTCAGATAGTCCTAACAGTGTTTATTATTAAGAGTCAGACAGTCCTAGTGTTTATTATTAAGAGTCAGACAGTCCTAACAGTGTTTATTATTAAGAGTCAGACAGTCCTAGTGTTTATTATTAAGAGTCAGATAGTCCTAACATTGTTTATTATTAAGAGTCAGATAGTCCTAACAGTGTTTATTATTAAGAGTCAGACAGTCCTAACAGTGTTTAGTCAGATAGTCCTAACAGTGTTTATTATCAAGAGTCAGATAGTCCTAACAGTGTTTATTATTAAGAGTCAGACAGTCCTAACAGTGTTTATTATTAAGAGTCAGATAGTCCTAACAGTGTTTACTATTAAGAGTCAGATAGTCCTAACAGTGTTTACTATTAAGAGTCAGACAGTCCTAACAGTGTTTACTATTAAGAGTCAGACAGTCCTAACAGTGTTTATTATTAAGAGTCAGACAGTCCTAACAGTGTTTATTATTAAGAGTCAGATAATCCTAACAGTGTTTATTATTAAGAGTCAGATAGTCCTAACAGTGTTTATTATTAAGAGTCAGACAGTCCTAACAGTGTTTATTATTAAGAGTCAGACAGTCCTAACAGTGTTTATTATTAAGAGTCAGATAGTCCTAACAGTGTTTATTATTAAGAGTCAGACAGTCCTAGTGTTTATTATTAAGAGTCAGACAGTCCTAACAGTGTTTATTATTAAGAGTCAGACAGTCCTAGTGTTTATTATTAAGAGTCAGATAGTCCTAACATTGTTTATTATTAAGAGTCAGATAGTCCTAACAGTGTTTATTATTAAGAGTCAGATAGTCCTAACAGTGTTTATTATTAAGAGTCAGACAGTCCTAACAGTGTTTATTATTAAGAGTCAGATAGTCCTAACAGTGTTTATTATTAAGAGTCAGATAGTCCTAACAGTGTTTATTATTAAGAGTCAGATAGTGCTAACAATGTTTATTATTAAGAGTCAGATAGTCCTAGTGTTTATTATTAAGAGTCAGATAGTCCTAACAGTGTTTATTATTAAGAGTCAGATAGTCCTAACAGTGTTTATTATTAAGAGTCAGACAGTCCTAACAGTGTTTATTATTAAGAGTCAGATAGTCCTAACAGTGTTTATTATTAAGAGTCAGATAGACAGTGTTTATTATTAAGAGTCAGATAGTCCTAACAATGTTTATTATTAAGAGTCAGACAGTCCTAGTGTTTATTATTAAGAGTCAGATAGTCCTAACAGTGTTTAGTCAGATAGTCCTAACAGTGTTTATTATCAAGAGTCAGACAGTCCTAACAGTGTTTATTATTAAGAGTCAGATAGTCCTAACAGTGTTTATTATTAAGAGGCAGATAGTCCTAACAGTGTTTACTATTAAGAGTCAGACAGTCCTAGTGTTTATTATTAAGAGTCAGACAGTCCTAACAGTGTTTATAATTAAGAGTCAGATAGTCCTAACAGTGTTTATTATTAAGAGTCAGACAATCCTAACAGTGTTTATTATTAAGAGTCAGACAGTCCTAACAGTGTTTATTATTAAGAGTCAGACAGTCCTAGTGTTTATTATTAAGAGTCAGATAGTCCTAACAGTGTTTATTATTAAGAGTCAGATAGTCCTAACAGTGTTTATTATTAAGAGTCAGATAGTCCTAACAGTGTTTATTATTAAGAGTCAGATAGTCATAACAGTGTTTATTATTAAGAGTCAGATAGTCCTAACAGTATTTATTATTAAGAGTCAGATAGTCCCAACAGTGTTTATTATTAAGAGTCAGATAGTCCTAACAATGTTTATTATTAAGAGTCAGACAGTCCTAACAGTGTATATTATTAAGAGTCAGATAGTCCTAACAGTGTTTATTATTAAGAGTCAGATAGTCCTAACAGTGTTTATTATTAAGAGTCAGATAGTCCTAACAGTGTTTATTATCAAGAGTCAGATAGTCCTAACAATGTTTATTATTAAGAGTCAGATAGTCCTAACTGTTACAAAGGGTCAGATTAAACCGAATATATATATTTATTACTTGAGATATATTGTATAGTATTTGTATATCGTCTGATATCCCTTGTATATTCTTTGTACATATACACGGAATATCCCTTTACCTAGGTACAGGCCAGACCATAATATTCGTTCTCCTATTGGACAGCGACCCCCTAGGCGCCACGGCCATACCCCCAATGTCTAGTTCAAAGTCACCGCTAAGACATGTCTCAACATGCCCAGGTTTGCGCAGTAATACGAGACAGAAATAAGGTTGGCACTAGATTATTCACCTTACGTATAAATACGGCGCAGGTGGATACAGAGGCACTTAGACTTAGTAACTAAAAGCTGAAGCCTTCACCACGATACAACGTGCTGTGAAGTGGGCCCGTTTTGCCCCGAAATAGAGCCTTGAGACCGCGTGCGAATTGATAGCTAAAGTGTCAGAGTTTAACGCTGTATCGTCGAGTTCGACTTATTCTATTATCAAGTAATAGTCTATTATGTATAGTGTATCGTGCGGCTACCGTTCTACAGTGACCAGCATTACCACCGCTTCATCGTACCGAGCTAGTGCGCTTATCCAGGCTGGGCGGCCTAACCTTGTGCCGCCATCCGAGGAGCCCTAGAAGAGAACCGTGTGGATATGTACACTGGATAACCTACACCGACGAATGCAGAGCCCTTTTCGGCTGGATTATATTGCTTTGGTCCTGTGGCTGCTGGAGCAGAGAACCGTCTACCCCCACTACCGTGTGGGATTTACCCTGTGAGGAGCCCCGTCGAGCCCGCCTCTAGGACTCAGAGGCTGGCTAGCTTTCATCCATGCTGCAGTGCATACCGGAGTATAGCTGTTGCTTTGTCTAAGGACCAAGGGATTATTGCACTGTCTCCTGTACCTGGAGTCTCTTTATTCCTCGTTGATCCAGACTTTTGCTCCCGACCATCCTCTCCCCTGCTGGCATACAACCGGAGGGAACCCCCCTAGTATCTCCAGCTGACCTACGAGTGTACCTTATATAATTCTTATGCTACAGGTGGTATTAATTATCCCCATCGTAATATGCTCATGGACTTACGCTCTTGACCTATTCATGCACATTCTTCGCCTTACAAGCGCGACTCTAATTCTCAATACTGTAATATAATATTGATGCTCTTCTAATAAATATTCCAAACAGGACTTTCTTTGTTAAGCCGTGTTATTGTGTGGGTGTTCATCACATATACCTGTGTACTGTATGGCCAGTAGTAAAGTACATAACTCAGTAGTGGTTTAATGATACCATACTTATCAATACAGTCAGGGAATTGTACCCCTCAGTTACAATTGGTCCTTCGAGCCGGATGGTAATTAGCGTAATATTAATATAATATTAATATTGACATGGCCAGCGATGAACACTCCACAAACGGCTCTCCTAAGCTAGAACGCCCGCAGCGCAGACGGCAGCCACCTCCTTACCTAGAGGACTACGCTGCCAGTCTACTACCTAGCTTTATACAGACGTTAAACGCGGAAAAAGCGGATAGTAAAAGTATGTCAAACCCTACCGACCAGGCGACCCTGCCAGTAGAGACCCTAGTGGGTTCTAACGTAACTGACCAAGCTCACGGGGGGGACCAGGAGGGACATGACATAACTTTACCCCCCGACAAGGTCAACGGGACAGTCCCCGGAGAGCTCCAGGATAAAGAAAGCGCTCCAGGGACGGAACCCGACCCACTACCAGAAGAGAAGCGCACCCAGGAGATGGACCTCCTCGGAGCGCGACAGGAGAACGGATCTCCAACGAGCACTGTCAGAAGCCGATCACCTCCATCAGTGTCTTCCCCCAGCGAGGCGGACAAGATGCTGGCGCAGGCATTTATCGCCACCCTGGCAGCCTCCACTGAACGCGATCGACTCCAAGCACAGACGCTTAGCGAGCGCGAACATTCTTCCATGGAACAAGAGCGCCTCCGAGCGCAACACCAAAGTGAGCGCGAACACTCTACCATGGAAAGAGACCGCCTGCAGGCTCAACAACTGAGTGAGCGCGAACAATCTGCAGACCAAAGAGAACGCTTTCACGCACAACTCCAAGCGCAAGCCCTTAGTGAACGCGAACACTCTGCGACCCAGCGAGAGCGCTTCCAGGCGCAGCAAAGGAGTGAAGATGACCGCATACGCCTGGAGACCAGACGCCTCCAGACGGAAGAGAATATTGAAAGAGACCGCGCCGATGCCCAGCGCGCCGCCGCCGATGCACAGCGCGAAACCGCCAATGCACAGCGCGACGCAGCCCAAGCCCAGCGCGAAGCAGAGCGCGACCTCGCTCACATCAAGCGCGAAGCCGAGCGCGACTGATTACAAGCGCAGATAATGGAGCAACTGATTGCCAGGGCGACCCCCCCTCCCTCCGCACGGAGCTCCAGGGCCTCGTCAAGACAAGGGTCTAGGGCACCCTCCCCTACCCGATCAAGCGACCCGGAGCCCGGCCAGCAGAAAGAGCCTATACACGTCTCCGAACCCCCTCCCCGACCGGTCCATGCGAGACCCAGCAACAGGGAAGAACCGGCCTACGCCGCCGAGAGACTGAATAGACGATTGCAAGATCTAGAAGACCTAGCAGAGGAAGAAGAAGAGGAAGAGGAGGAAAGTCAAGCCCACCAGCAGCATCGTACTCCACAGGACCAGGAGGTCCAGTACAGCCCAGACTTTACCCCCGAGGCCCTGCGTTACAGACCCCCGACTCAACTCAAGGGTGAGTTTGACGCACGACCAGCCCCGAGGAACAGCACCTGGGTACCCGGGCCTTGGTACCCACCAGGTACCAGCCCACAACGACACGTAAGGGGAGACTCGCCCAGGAGGCCTCTCCCCCAACGCTCACCGATGTGCCAGCCATCCATGGCATCGTACCTTGGCACACCGACGTTCCAGGATTTCACACACGAGGACAGAGCACAGTACACAGAACTACGAATGTGCTTAGAGACTATGATGTCTGATGTCCCCGATGAGACGTACAAGTATGCTATCCTACTCAAGCACCTGAAGGTGCCCAGAGCGCATAATATAGCGCTGGCATATTCCAACTCAAGTACCCCATACACCGCGGCTCTAGTAGCCCTCGACCAACGTTATGGACGCATATGGGACTACGTAATACAAGAGATAAGGAATATTGACCGTCTACCCCCAGCCACAGACAATCGCTCATTGGATGACCTCTCTATCAAGGTACAATCCCTGGTAGGGATGCTGGGGGCACAAAAGGAAAAGGGTAGGCACGAACTGTACGCGAACTCTAATGTTGAAAGGATATTAGAGAAGCTTCCTCCCGCCCGACAAGAGCGCTTCAGGCGGCAAAGAGACCACTGTGATCCCAACGGTCCCGAGCCATCCCTCCTAGACCTGGCCGACTTCCTCGCGAGAGAAGTCAGCAGCCTACGACTGGATACGTTCGTGCGGAGTGGACCAAGCCCCAGAGAGGGACCTCGGAGATCAAACGATAACCGCAGGCTGGTGACCGTCATGCACCAAGCCGAATCAGTACCGCGTAACAAGAACCACAGCACCCCCTCGACGAAAGAGAAGTGGAAGATTGTATGCCAGTACTGCGAGAAAGAACACTGGCTGTCACACTGTGACACGTTCAAGAAGATGACCGCCGACGAGGTGAGTCAATGGATAAAGTCCAACCGCCGCTGTTACCGCTGTGCGCGCAGCCACATGGCAGCCGAGTGCCGCTTGAAGAAGAGGTGCAGTCGGTGTGACGGAGCCCACTTGGACGTCTTACATGACAGTAACAGAAAGAAACCCGCACCCTCAAGCAGCACCAGAGCAAGCGTCATGTATATTGACCCCGCCAGCAGCGGGGGCTCCCGGGTGCTCTTGAAGGTGGTCCGAGTGACATTAAGCTACGAGGACAAGGTCATGGACACCTACGCCGTCCTTGACGACGGGTCAGAAAAGACTCTCCTCCTCGCATCCGCTGCGGCCCAGCTGGGGCTGCGGGGGAGCGAAGAAACGATGACGATTCGGACTATAAGAAGAGACCTGAAGACAATCAAGGGTGAGAACGTCTCCTTCACTATCGCAGCAAGCGGGCAGCCAGAGAGACGGTATAGGATCACTAACGCTTTCACCAGCCAAGACATAGGCCTGTCGCGGTACACCTACCCCATCGCCAAACTGATGGACAAATACGTGCACCTGCGTCAACTACCTATACCGCTCATAGACGGCGCCACCCCGACCCTGCTCATAGGATCCGACCACGCACACCTCATCGTCCCGACGGACCGGGTCCACACTGGGCCCAGAGGCTGTCCAGCAGCAGTCGAGACCCGCCTAGGATGGACACTACAAGGCCCCCTCTCCAGGTCTCCCAACCGAACAGCAGCCACTCGCTGCTTCCACTCCAGAGTGACAGAAGAAGACACCACCCTCTTACAGCACATTGAGAGGCTATGGACACTAGAGACAATGCCCTTTAAGAACGAAAAGAAACACATTCGTTCCAAGGAAGACATTTATGCCATAGCCCTCCTCGAGCAGGGGACAAAGAGAGTCAAAGTCAACGGAGTGATGAGATACGCAACTCCACTCCTGAGGCGAGAGGGTATGCCTACCTTCCACGCCTCAAAAGAAGTGACGGAGCGATATCTACTGAACACCGAGCGGCGCCTAGCCAGAGACCCCGCTCAAGCCACTGTGTACCGCGCTGAGATTGATAAGCTAATCACAGCGGGACACGTAAAGAAAACTGACTGGCGGCGTCGTGCTCTGCTCCGCGCCTCCCTGATCAAAGGCGGCTTTGATCTCCGGCAGTGGGCCAGCAGCGACCCTCAAGTACTGCGCAGCCTCTCCCCAGAGGACAAGGCAGCAAGCAGCGAGACCTGGATGGCGACCATCCCAGGTGAAGCCCAAGAAATGACATTAGGACTAGTCTGGCGCTTCAAAACAGACTCGCTCCATTATAGACACACACCCCTGACCAAGGAGCAGGGAAGGTCGATTTCACTACCGACCACCAGACGGAGTGTATACAAAACACTCGCCAGACAATATGACCCGTTGGGATGTATTCTACCTTACACCACCAGGGCAAAGATGATTGTACGAGCGCTATGGGACAAGGACCAGAGCTGGGACGACCCCATACCCGACTACCTTGCTTCCACATGGAGAGAGTGGGAAACATAACTCAGCTCGCTCCCAGGTGTCAACATACGCCGCAGCTACTTCCCACCCACAGTGCGGCTGGAGACGTGTCAGATGGACCTGCACGTCTTCAGCGACGCCTCCGAAGTAGCCTACGGTTCGGTGGCCTACTTGCGGGCCCGAGAGGAGGGAGGAGAAATACATACCGCCTTCATCCTGGCTCGTTCAAGAATAGCCCCCCGCAAGCAACAATCGATCCCGCGTCTAGAGCTCTGCGCAGCCCTAGTAGGAGCGCAACTCGCCACGTTAATCCAACGTGAACTCACCATCCCGGTGCAAAGAACAATCCTGTGGTCAGACTCCATGACCGTACTCACATGGATCCAGTCCGATTCGTGTAGATACAAGGTCTTCGTGGGAGTCAGAATCACAGAGATCCAAGATTTAACAGAAGCAGCATGCTGGAGGTACGTGGACACAAAACAGAACCCAGCAGACGTCATCACACAGGGAATGTCCCTGGATGACCTCACACGTCACAATCTCTATAGTGACGGTCCCGAGTTCCTCAAGCTCCCGGAAGAAGAGTGGCCTACACCCACCCCACGGGAGGCTAGTCAAGAGGAGGCAGAGATGAAGAAATCTATGTTCTGTGGGTTGACGCACACACCAGTCCCCACAGATCCCAACATAGACGACTGCCCTACCCTCGAGAGTGCGCAGTTAAAGACATTCCTGTGGCACCACCCTGAGGTTCCCTCCACTACTGACATTAATGCAGCTAACTACGAAGAAGCAGAACTCCTTCTGCTACAGCGAGCCCAAAGAGACTCGTTCCCCGACGAGCTAGACTGTCTGCAGGGATCAAAGCCAGTCCCGTCAGACAGCAGACTGCTCCACTTGGCCCCTGAGAGCGATGCCCATAATCTCATCAGAGTGGGTGGTCGTCTGAGAAGGGCCCCAGACTTAACGGATGACGTCAAGTTCCCGATAGTCCTCAACAGCCGACACAAGGTCACAGAGCTCATCATAAAGAAATACGACGAGGACGTGCACCACGCCGGGGCAGAGAGAGTCTTCGCTGAGATCAGACGTCGCTATTGGATACTGCAAGGAAGAGAATCAGTACGACGCTTCCAGCAGACCTGTCTAGACTGTCGCAAGTGGCGAGCACAGCCCAGTATACCCCGGATGGCTGACCTACCCCCCTGTCGCCTCCGACTCGGCGACAAGCCCTTTCACTCCACCGGTATGGACTGTTTCGGCCCGCTGTATGTGAAGAAAGGAAGAGGGACAGAGAAGCGGTGGGGTATTGTATTCAAATGCATGACCACCCGAGCGATACACATAGAACTCCTTCCAACCATGAGTACGGACTCATTCCTTATGGCCTTCCGGAGATTCACAGCGCGGAAAGGAAAACCGTCTATATTATTGTCTGATCACGGGACAAACTTCAAAGGCGGAGAAAGAGAGCTGAGAGAGAGCTTCCAAGCTATGGGCCCAGAACTTAAGACCCACCTCGCTCCCTCTCAGATTGATTTCCAGTTTAACCCCCCGAATGCCCCTCACTTCGGGGGAACTTGGGAACGAGAAGTACGTTCAATAAAGACAGCCCTGTACGCCGTGCTTGGAGCCCAGACCGTGGCGGAAGAAGTCCTCACGACAGTCCTCACGGAGATCGAGGGAGTAATGAACTCAAAGCCCCTCGGTTACGTCTCAAGTGATGTAGCAGATGTCGACCCAGTCACCCCCAACACTCTCTTGATGGTGCGGCTGGACCCCGCGCTCCCACAGACAGTGTACAGACCTGAGGAAGCGAACGGCCGAAGAATGTGGAGGTACAGTCAAGTATTGGCTGACAAGTTTTGGAACAGTTTCCTCCTCCACTATCTACCGTCTCTACAGACCCGCCAGAAATGGGTAAAAGAAAGAGACAATTTGACGGAGGGCACAGTCGTCATGATTATCGACCAGTCACTACCCCGAGCTATGTGGCCGGCCGGCCGCGTAAGCAAAGTGATCACTGGTGCCGACGGAAAGGTCAGAGCGGCAGAAGTGCTCGTCCAGGGGCGGACATACACCCGACCCGTGGCGAGGCTGATAGAGTTGCCAAGGCTCCCCGACTCTCTTAATGACGACCATGACCCCCTGACTTTGTGAATTGCCCTACTCCTCACAACGGACATTGAGTAGTGGACAAGGCGGTTAATCTGTCTCTGCTTATCTAATTAGGTGCGGACTAATTAGGAGGCGGCTGTTACAAAGGGTCAGATTAAACCGAATATATATATTTATTACTTGAGATATATTGTATAGTATTTGTATATCGTCTGATATCCCTTGTATATTCTTTGTACATATACACGGAATATCCCTTTACCTAGGTACAGGCCAGACCATAATATTCGTTCTCCTATTGGACAGCGACCCCCTAGGCGCCACGGCCATACCCCCAATGTCTAGTTCAAAGTCACCGCTAAGACATGTCTCAACATGCCCAGGTTTGCGCAGTAATACGAGACAGAAATAAGGTTGGCACTAGATTATTCACCTTACGTATAAATACGGCGCAGGTGGATACAGAGGCACTTAGACTTAGTAACTAAAAGCTGAAGCCTTCACCACGATACAACGTGCTGTGAAGTGGGCCCGTTTTGCCCCGAAATAGAGCCTTGAGACCGCGTGCGAATTGATAGCTAAAGTGTCAGAGTTTAACGCTGTATCGTCGAGTTCGACTTATTCTATTATCAAGTAATAGTCTATTATGTATAGTGTATCGTGCGGCTACCGTTCTACAGTGACCAGCATTACCACCGCTTCATCGTACCGAGCTAGTGCGCTTATCCAGGCTGGGCGGCCTAACCTTGTGCTGCCATCCGAGGAGCCCTAGAAGAGAACCGTGTGGATATGTACACTGGATAACCTACACCGACGAATGCAGAGCCCTTTTCGGCTGGATTATATTGCTTTGGTCCTGTGGCTGCTGGAGCAGAGAACCGTCTACCCCCACTACCGTGTGGGATTTACCCTGTGAGGAGCCCCGTCGAGCCCGCCTCTAGGACTCAGAGGCTGGCTAGCTTTCATCCATGCTGCAGTGCATACCGGAGTATAGCTGTTGCTTTGTCTAAGGACCAAGGGATTATTGCACTGTCTCCTGTACCTGGAGTCTCTTTATTCCTCGTTGATCCAGACTTTTGCTCCCGACCATCCTCTCCCCTGCTGGCTTACAACCGGAGGGAACCCCCCTAGTATCTCCAGCTGACCTACGAGTGTACCTTATATAATTCTTATGCTACAGGTGGTATTAATTATCCCCATCGTAATATGCTCATGGACTTACGCTCTTGACCTATTCATGCACATTCTTCGCCTTACAAGCGCGACTCTAATTCTCAATACTGTAATATAATATTGATGCTCTTCTAATAAATATTCCAAACAGGACTTTCTTTGTTAAGCCGTGTTATTGTGTGGGTGTTCATCACATATACCTGTGTACTGTATGGCCAGTAGTAAAGTACATAACTCAGTAGTGGTTTAATGATACCATACTTATCAATACAGTCAGGGAATTGTACCCCTCAGTTACACTAACAGTGTTTATTATTAAGAGTCAGATAGTCCTAACAATGTTTATTATTAAGAGTCAGACAGTCCTAGTGTTTATTATTAAGAGTCAGATAGTCCTAACAGTGTTTAGTCAGATAGTCCTAACAGTGTTTATTATCAAGAGTCAGACAGTCCTAACAGTGTTTATTATCAAGAGTCAGATAGTCCTAACAGTATTTATTATTAAGAGTCAGACAGTCCTAACAGTGTTTATTATTAAGAGTCAGACAGTCCTAGTGTTTATTATTAAGAGTCAGATAGTCCTGACAGTGTTTACTATTAAGAGTCAGACAGTCCTAGTGTTTATTATTAAGAGTCAGATAGTCCTAACAGTGTTTATAATTAAGAGTCAGATAGTCCTAACAGTGTTTAGTCAGATAGTCCTAACTGTTACAAAGGGTCAGATTAAACCGAATATATATATATTTATTGCTTGATATCCCTTGTATAATATTTGTATATCGTTTGATATCCCTTGTATATTATTTGTATATATACACGGAATATCCCTTTACCTGTGTACAAACCAGAGTAATATTCGCTCTCCTATTGGACAGCCCCCCCCCCCAGGCTCCAGGCAGTCTCGTACTCAGACAGGTGCAGTGGGCGAGTTTGGGGCATGTTGGAACATGCCTTTGGCAGTGTAGGGATTCAGGACCAAAGTGACCAGGTTGGCACTAGATATTCACCTTACGTATAAATACGGCGCAGGTGTAAACAGCAGCACTTAGTTCATTCAGTCTTACCAAAACCTTAATGCCTTCACCACGAGTCAACGTGCAGTGAAGTGAGCAACCTTGCATCTAAATAGAGCGTTTAGAACATGTGCGAATAGAATAGTAAAAGTGTCAGAGTTTAACGCAGTAACGTTGAGTTCGACTTAATCTAATGTGAAGTAATAGTCTATCATTTATAGTGTATCGTGCGGCTACAGTTCTTCAGTGACCAGCATTACCACCGGTTCGTCGTGTATCTAGCTAGTGCACTTATCCAGGCTGGGCGGCCTAAATTCGTGCCCCCACCCGAGGAGTCCTAGGCGAGAACCGTTGGATATGTACACCGGAGAACCTACACCGGCGACTGCAGAACCATTTCTGGTTGGATTATATTGCTTTGGGACCGTGACCGCTGGAGCAGAGAACCGTCGATCCCACTGTCGTTTGGGATTTACCCCCGTGAGGATCATCACTCGGGCCCGCCTCTAGGAAGAGGCTGGCTAGCTGTCTTCCATGCTGTCGAGCATACTTGGATTACAACTGCTGCTTTGTCTGCTGATCAAGGGAGTACATGCACTGGCTCCTGTATCTGGAGCCTCGTTATTCCTCGTTGACCCAGACTTTGTACCCGAACATTCCTCTACCCCTACCGGCCTTACACCCCAGAGGGAACCCCCCAGTATCTCCAGCTGGTACCAGTGTGCCCTATGTAATTGCTATACCACAGGTGGCGTCAGTTTAGACCCATCCTAGTATTCATACTATTCTCATTGACTTATGCTCTTAGTCTTGACTGACTTTACGTGTGTTCTTCGCCATACAAGCGCGAGCCTAATTCTCAATCTGTAACCTAACGTTGCTTAATAATAATAAATACCCTCCAAATAGAACTTTATGTGTCAATGCCGTATTCTTGTGTGGGTGTTCACCATATATATTCATGTACTGTATGGCCAGTAGTTAAAGTACATAACTAGTAGTGGTTTAATATATCACAATCTTTAATACAGTCAGGGAATTGTACCCCTCAGTTACACTAACAGTGTTTATTATCAAGAGTCAGACAGTCCTAACAGTGTTTATTATCAAGAGTCAGATAGTCCTAACAGTATTTATTATTAAGAGTCAGACAGTCCTAACATTGTTTATTATTAAGAGTCAGACAGTCCTAGTGTTTATTATTAAGAGTCAGATAGTCCTAACAGTGTTTATAATTAAGAGTCAGATAGTCCTAACAGTGTTTATTATTAAGAGTCAGATAGTCCTAACAGTGTTTATTATTAAGAGTCAGACAGTCCTAGTGTTTATTATTAAGAGTCAGATAGTCCTAACAGTGTTTATTATTAAGAGTCAGATAGTCCTAACAGTGTTTATTATTAAGAGTCAGATAGTCCTAACATTGTTTATTATTAAGAGTCAGATAGTCCTAACAGTGTTTATTATCAAGAGTCAGATAGTCCTAACAGTGTTTATTATTAAGAGTCAGATAGTCCTAACAGTGTTTATTATTAAGAGTCAGATAGTCCTAACAGTGTCTATTATTAAGAGTCAGATAGTCCTAACAGTGTTTATTATTAAGAGTCAGATAGTCCTAACAGTTCTCAAGTTCACCAGCCGTTAGCTCTCCAGCGGTCCATGTCCACGGTTGTTGAGCGTGACACACACGCACACACACACAGCAGACAAAAGGATGGTTTACAGCTATAAATTACATCTCTCCATTTCTAGGATCTTTCACACACACGTATTAATAATTATACCATTCTCTCTCTCTCTCTCTCTCTCTCTCTCTCTCTCTCTCTCTCTCTCTCTCTCTCTCTCTCTCTCTCTCTCTCTCTCTCTCTAGGACATGACTTGCAATACTCTGGAATATTCGCTTATAAAATGCTGTGGATATAGGGTCAATACAGGAAGTGGAGTAGTTACATTCCATGACAGTTTTGTAAAGCTCAGTTGGTGTAATGCAAGCAAAATTTCCTATGGTTACTTTTTCGCAGGGTTTGCTGATGGTGTCCATGTTTGTATCAGGACTAATGCTGGCTCTAATTAAAGTTATTTTGTTATGTAAGGGATAATGTATAGCTACAAGGTCATTGTCGCAAAATAATTGACCGACACAGAGTTTAAAATACCGAGGCGTGTTACGTTCTGGACACCCACATTCCTGGCATATGTCACTGGGCTTGTCACCTGTCATTTCCCTGTCAATTAGTGCTGTCACTTAGGGGTGGTTCCTGATTGGCTGTCACGGGGGTGTGTGTGGAATGTTGGTATTTGGTCTCTATTTAACATACCTCTCTTCTGCTTGTCCATTGTCAGGTCTTCACTAATTGCGTTCGGGGATAACGCGGACGGTTCTACTGTGGACCTCCAATAAGCTCCCATTTACCTTATCTTACACTTGTGCTTTTAGCACTTGTTCTCTCTTAGAATTTACTCTGTGTTCTTACTATTAAAGTCGAACCTGTTCAAGAGTAAACACTCTCTGTCTCTGTGATTGCCTTCAACCATTGGAATTCACCTACCTGCATTCTGACAGAAGACCTGACCATCAGAATTCCATGGAGGCCATCATGGAGATGCTCCGGACGCAGGGAGCAGCCCAGACACGGATGGAGGAACATCAGCAGCTGGTCAGCGCCGAGTTAATCCGACTCAATGGGGTCGTCGGATCATCCCAAGCGGTGGCGCAGTCGGCGTTGGCCACAGCTCGACAAGCCCAAGAAGGAGTGGCTGGTGTGCAGTCGGCGGCGGGGGAAGCAGCGCTCCACGCAGAGGAAAGTCGGGGGGGGTTCGGGGTCCAGGAGCGGTCCCGCGAACCACATCTGCAGGCGCCCGCTCGCTATGACGGATCACCGGATGGTTGTCGGGAATTCATCACCCAGTGTCTACTCGTTTTCCGGCTGCAACCACGATCATTTCCATCGGAGACAGCGCAGGTAGCGTATATTATCACACTGCTCACCGGCGAAGCTCTCTCCTGGGCTACGGCGGAATTAGAGGCAGGGGCGATAATCTGCGACAGTCTGGACGCCTTTACCCGGGAATTGAGAAGAGTATTCGATACTTCCCGGGTACTCTCGATCTTCGAGGCTGGTGGTCGTCTTCTCGACTGCCGGCAGGGCCTCCGCACTGTCGCAGCTTATGCTATCAAATTTCGGATCTTGGCTCGGGAGACAGCTTGGGCGGAGAACGTCTGCGTGGTTCTGTTCGTCAGGGGACTCTCAGCGCGGATGCGAGATGCTCTCTCCGCGCGTGAGATCCCCGAGCAGCTGGAAGTGCTGATCAACACCACCATCAAGATGGATAATCGGCACCGGGAGAGGGAGAAGGAGCATGTCAACAACACCCAGCCCCAGGTATGTTTTCCTTCTTCTCCTGGTGTTGATAATTCCATGCATTACACGAGTGGGCCACTGGGTGATGAATCCATGCAGCTTGGAGCGCTGTCGCTCTCGGACGACGAGAGGCAGCGCTTCATCAAAGAGCGACGCTGCTTCCGGTGCGGCCGCACCGGTCACCGCTTCGGCAGCTGTCGGGTCCAGGCTGTATCGGCTCGGCGCCAATCGGGGATGGAAGGTGCGCCGTCGGGCCTCGAGAGGGCGCCAGCAGGTGGGCTCATTCCTGCCAAAACCACGGATTCTCGCAAATTTTTTGAGGTGGCGATCAACTGTGGGGGTGACATTAGGGGAACTAAGGCTCTCATTGACTCAGGGGCGGCGGGCAATTTTATTCACGTGGGATTGGTGAAGGAGTGGGGAACCCCGGTGGAGGACTTAGGGGTTCCCTTACCAGTCTATGCCCTGGACGGTCGGCCCCTGGGCAGTGGGAGCGTCACCCAGCGCACAGTTCCCTTACACATCCGGGTGGAGGGTGGGGAGTGGGAATGGGTTACTTTTTATTGTCATCTTTTCCCCCTATTCTGTCATGGTGTTGGGTCATCCCTGGTTGTCGTCATGTGTTCGTGTCATTAATTGGAGCACGGGCGAACTCTCAACGGCGGCCGACGTCAAGTCGATCGTCAGCGGGAGTTTGCCCAAACCCTTGTCTCCCCCCCCCTCTTCTCTTTTGTCTCCTCCCTCTTTCTCCAGGATGGTGGGGAGCGT
This sequence comes from Notolepis coatsorum, assembly GCF_963971535.1. Classification (NCBI taxonomy): domain Eukaryota; kingdom Metazoa; phylum Chordata; class Actinopteri; order Aulopiformes; family Paralepididae; genus Notolepis; species Notolepis coatsorum. The sequence continues at coordinate 110,258,287 of NC_140178.1, read as the reverse complement.
GGCAGATTCTGATCTACCCTCTAATCCCGATTTAATAGGGGTGCCTGAGATCTATTGGGACCTGGCGGACGTTTTTAGCAAGACGCGTGCTAAAGCACTTCCGCCTCATAGATCATACGACTGTCCCATTAATCTTCTACCCGGTACCTCCCCGCCTCGCGGGCGAATGTTCTCTCTCTCACGCCCCGAAACCTTGGCCATGAACACCTACATAGAGGAGGCATTGCTTGCGGGGCACATACGCCCTTCCACTTCCCCTGCCGGCGCTGGCTTCTTTTTTGTTGATAAAAAGGATGGGGATCAGCGCCCATGCATTGATTATAGGGGATTGAATGACGTTTCCATCAAGAACCGATATCCTTTACCCCTCATGGACACGGCCTTTGAGTGCTTACAGGGGGCACAGGTCTTTTCTAAACTTGACTTACGTAATGCATACAACCTGGTCAGGATTAGAGAGGGAGACGAGTGGAAGACTGCATTTAACACACCCAATGGGCACTATGAGTATTTGGTCATGCCCTTTGGTTTGGCTAATGCTCCGGCAGTCTTCCAAGCCCTGGTTAACGACGTGCTGCGAGACTTGATTGGGGTGTCGGTGTTTGTCTACTTAGATGATATCCTGATTTTTTCTCGCGATATGGTGCAACACCAAATGCACGTTCGGGAGGTGCTAGACCGTCTCCTCAAGCATCAACTATTCGTTAAGGCTGAGAAGTGTGTGTTTCACACGGACACCGTGTCCTTCCTGGGCTTTGTGTTGACGAAGGGCGATCTGCGCATGGATCCAGCCAAGGTGAGTGCAGTTTTGGACTGGCCACGGCCTTCGTCGCTCAAGGGGTTACAACGGTTTTTGGGCTTTGCAAATTTTTACAGGCGCTTTATTCGCAATTTTAGCGCCTTAGCCAATCCCTTAACAGCTCTCACTAAGGCCTCTCTCCCTGGCTTTGAATGGTCGCCTAGGGCTGAGTCGGCCTTCTGCGATCTTAAACGTCGTTTTACATCCGCTCCTGTATTGATCCGCCATGACGCGGAGGTTCCGTTCATTGTGGAGGTGGATGCCTCTGACGTCGCGGTGGGGGGGGTGCTCTCTCAGAGATGCTTAAAGGATGGGAAAGTGCACCCGTGTGCTTTTTTTTCTCGCCGTCTGTCACCAGCCGAGCGTAATTACGACGTGGGTAATCGGGAGTTATTGGCGATCAAATTGGCACTGGAGGAGTGGAGACATTGGTTGGAGGGGGCGGCACATCCTTTCATTATTTGGACTGACCATAAGAACTTGGCTTACATCCAAGGGGCTAAACGCCTTAACGCTCGCCAGGCCAGGTGGACGTTGTTCTTCACACGATTTCGATATACCATCTCCTATAGACCCGGCTCCAAGAATATCAAACCTGACGCGTTGTCGCGCCAGTTTGATCTTCCTGGGCGGGAGGAGCAGCCCCATCCCATTATTCCACCGGCCTTGATTTTGGCACCCGTGTCTTGGGGCATAGAGAAGGTGGTAAGGTCGGCGCTAACGCGGGAGCCCGATCCTGGTGGGGGTCCTCCGGGACGGTCGTATGTTCCCAAGGTGGCGCGCTCACGCTTGCTACAGTGGGCACATGCGTCATCCCTCACCAGCCACCCAGGGGCAACCAGGACCCTGGAATTTATCCGTAGGAGGTTCTGGTGGCCGACAGTGGAGGGGGATACGCGTTCCTTTGTGGCGGCCTGTCCAGTGTGCGCACGTAGTAAGACCTCTCGACGGGCACCGGCGGGTCTCCTCCGACCACTTCCTATTCCTAAACGACCCTGGTCACACATATCTCTGGACTTTATTTCTGGTCTTCCCCTTTCGGACGGGTTCACCACCATTTTGGTGGTGGTGGATCGGTTCTCTAAGGCGGCTCACTTTGTCCCTCTCCCCAAGCTTCCTTCGGCCCGGGAGACTGCTGATTTAATTATACAGCATGTCTTTCGGGTCCACGGGCTGCCAGTAGATATCGTGTCGGACCGGGGTCCTCAGTTCGCCTCCAGGTTCTGGAAGGCGTTTGCCGCCGGCCTCGGCGCCTCTGTCAGTCTGTCGTCTGGGTTCCATCCACAGTCGAACGGGCAGACGGAGAGGGTCAACCAGGATTTGGAGGGGGTCTTGAGGTGTTACGTTGCCGGTAGTCCGGCAACGTGGAGTAGGAGGTTGGCTTGGGCTGAGTACGCGCATAATACCCTTCTCTCCTCTTCTACCGGTATGTCTCCCTTTCAGTGCCAGTATGGTTTTCAACCTCCTCTGTTTCCCGAGCAGGAGCAGGAGGCGGAGGTGCCCTCGGCCCAGGCACATGTGGCTCGCTGTCGCAGGACGTGGAAACAGGTTCGGAAGGCGCTACAGAAGGTTTCGGTTAGTACCCAACGGCAGGCTAACCGTAAGCGTCGTCCGGCTCCAGTTTACCGTCCAGGGCAGCGGGTTTGGCTTTCCACCCGGGATCTCCCTCTCCGGGTGGAATCCAAGAAGCTGGCTCCTCGCTTTATAGGACCATTTAAAGTGATTCATCGGGTTAATCCAGTGGCTTACAAGTTACGACTTCCGAGCTCTATGAGGGTTCATCCGACGTTTCATGTGTCCCTGTTGAAGCCATTCCTCTCATCGCCCTTGGCCCCGCCACTGCCTGTGGTTCCTCCGCCCCGGTTTATTGGCGGTCAACCCATTTACACGGTGCGGAGGATACTGGGTTGTAGGCGGAGGGGTAGGGGGTTTCAGTTCTTGGTGGATTGGGAGGGGTACGGGATAGAAGAGCGTTCTTGGGTGCCTCAAAGGGATATTTTAGATCCCAGCCTGATCGTTGATTTCCGGCGGCTGAATCCCGAGGCTCCTAGGTGAACGTCTGGTGCCGTTCGTCGGGGGAGGGTACTGTTACGTTCTGGACACCGACCTCGGTCGGTGACCACCCACATTCCTGGCATATGTCACTGGGCTTGTCACCTGTCATTTCCCTGTCAATTAGTGCTGTCACTTAGGGGTGGTTCCTGATTGGCTGTCACGGGGGTGTGTGTGGAATGTTGGTATTTGGTCTCTATTTAACATACCTCTCTTCTGCTTGTCCATTGTCAGGTCTTCACTAATTGCGTTCGGGGATAACGCGGACGGTTCTACTGTGGACCTCCAATAAGCTCCCATTTACCTTATCTTACACTTGTGCTTTTAGCACTTGTTCTCTCTTAGAATTTACTCTGTGTTCTTACTATTAAAGTCGAACCTGTTCAAGAGTAAACACTCTCTGTCTCTGTGATTGCCTTCAACCATTGGAATTCACCTACCTGCATTGTGACAGAGGCGCCTCGCCGAGGTGTTCTAAACGTAGTGAAGGTCAATTATTTTGCGACAATGACCTCGTAGCTATACATTATCCCGCTTATTACATGGCTAACTTACTAACAATATACCTAATTCATTTTACACCATCGACAAGACGAGATCAAATGCAGATGCAGTTGTTCTGTGGCTCCGTCCGCTGTCAGGCCAAATAAAGTTATTATTATCGCCGGCAGCCGGCAGGTGTGTGGACTGATTGCACTGATGCAGTGTGTGTCAGTGGGCTTGATTGCTCCAGCTGCGAACAGCGGTCATTATTGCTCGGCAGAGGTCCGTTATCGAGTAATAACGGACCTCTGCCGAGCGCTATTGACCAATCACAATCAAGCATTTCGGCGAATGTTAAAACGCCATGTAATAATGAAGAATAATGCTAGTTCTTCACATTTGGATGCAGATGACTGTGGAGGGGTGGGGGCAGTGTTGAGTAGCTGGTCGATGGCTGAGAATAATATTCTAGAGTTTCCAACATTCTCTGTGATAATCTTAGAAAAATAGTCCTTTCTTGCCACTCATATTTCAAATCAAAATCAAATCAAATTTATTTATAGGGCCCGACAACACACGTTAATGTCCCCATGGGCCGTACAGGTCTTCTTTAAACAAGTCAAGAAGAAAACATAACAATAAGTCAAGAACAGAACAAGAACACCATAAGGTCCAAACATTTTTAGATGAATGCAAATAAATGAAAGAATGCAAGCACTCCCAGACATACCCCACGCGAAGGTAAGGAAAAACTCACTAAAACCTAACAATTTCTTTGTTATAGGCAGTCATGGCTTCCTTATATATCGCAGTGGACCGTGAGCTTGGTTTTCCTCCATTTTCGTTCAGCAGCTCTACAGATTCTCTTTGTCTGACCAACACTGCTATTATTTAACCATGGGGACAACCATCACATCTCAGTTTTACGGGAGGGCACACGGGCGGGCACACAGGAGAACAGGGCATGAGTCAGTGAACGGGAAAGGCTAGTAGGTAGAAGTAGGTTTTGAGTCTAGATTTGAAGGCATCTATCGAGGGGGCGAGCCTAATGGAGGTGGGGATGCTGTTCCACAGTTCAGGGGCTGCGACAGCAAAGGCACGGCCCCCCCTGAGCTTAAGGTTAGACCTCCGGACTGTCAGCAGCCTCTGATCGGCTGACCTGAGGGACCTGGTGTTGGAATAGGGGGATAGGAGGTCTGAGACAAGGACGCAAGAAGGGGGGGTGCGGGAGGGGCTGCAGCACCCCCTGCTGGATGGGAGAATAACTGCAACTGCAAGGTTGTTTTGGATTTTATTCCAAATTTGTAACCGAGGCTACTCATGTCACAGAGCGGAACGGCACTGCAGATTTACCCTACTCTTGGAATTCATTCAGATCGTCATAGGGGCGCTGTCTCGATAATGCAGTGTTATTATAACAGCGTGTAGCCGACGCATGAACCGGTTGGGATTCGAATAGACGCGGCCTGGAAGCGTCAACGCGGAACTGGAAATCCGTTGGTAAAAAAAATAGACACAGCGGCTGCGCCCTGCCTGGGAGATAGTTAACTTTTGGGACGCTGAATTCGCAGTAAAGGAATATATGAACAAGCCAGCAGAACTATCCGAGCCCGAGCGTGATTGAAGACCTTTTGCATGCCGGCGATCATGTATGCGGGGAACGAATTGCAGAGGGAGGGCGCAACAGCCATGTGGGGTAAGCTGGGCTGTGATGTGTGCATCAGAACAGTTACTTGTCTCGCACCGTCGCACGCTCAGAGCGCGGAGTTGGGCAGCGGTTTTGATTGAAAAGTTTGATTGAAAAGTTTATTAACAGATTGCAGAATGGGTACAGTACAGTACAGCTCAATACATACAATTGTTAAGGGGATGCAGACCAGAGAAAGACTTTCGTCTTGTTTACATCAGGGTCCCCCATTTTCAATTCATCATACTAGTATCCTCTAGTGAATGAGAGTGTTGGTTATGATGTGACAGACAGTGGAGCTGTTTGCAGATAGCAAGCATTTTGACGTGTTGCGTGGTGGCGATGTCTCGCAGACAATGCAACTACAAGTATAATTATATAATATATATATTTTATATAAAAACTTTTTTTTTTATCAAAATGATCGATATCTCAGCACCCCCACTCCCCGCGGACTTCTCGCGTCCCTGGTCTGAGATGTAGGAGGGGGGCTGACCACTTAAGGGCTTTAAAAACGAATAGGAGAACCTTAAAATCTATCCTGTAGCATACCGGAAGCCAATGAAGGGAGGCAAGGACAGGGGTGATGTGGTCATAGTGATCCTGTCATCACCTGGGTGAATTCATGGAGGCGGTGACTGTCAACCAGCCTTCTCCAACCCATCCAGCACCCAGTAGAACCAGCCTTCTCCAACCCAACCAGCACCCAGTAGAACCAGCCTTCTCCAACCCAACCAGCACCCAGTAGAACCAGCCTTCTCCAACCCAACCAGCACCCAGTAGAACCAGCCTTCTCCAACCAAACCAGCACCCAGTGGAACCAGCCTTCTCCAACCCAACCAGCACCCAGTTGAACCAGCCTTCTCCAACCCAACCAGCACCCAGTAGAACCAGCCTTCTCCAACCCAACCAGCACCCAGTAGAACCAGCCTTCTCCAACCCAACCACCACCAGCAGAACCAGCCTTCTCCAACCCAACCAGCACCCAGCAGAACCAGCCTTCTCCAACCCAACCAGCACCAAGTAGAACCAGCCTTCTCCAACCCAACCAGCACCCAGTAGAACCAGCCTTCTCCAACCCAACCAGCACCCAGTAGAACCAGCCTTCTCCAACCCAACCAGCACCCAGCAGAACCAGCCTTCTCCAACCCAACCAGCACCAAGTAGAACCAGCCTTCTCCTACCCAACCACCACCAAGCAGAACCAGCCTTTTCCAACCCAACCACCACCCAGCAGAACCAGCCTTCTCCAACCCAACCAGCACCCAGTAGAACCAGCCTTCTCCTACACAACCACCACCCAGTAGAACCAGCCTTCTCCAACCCAACCACCACCCAGCAGAACCAGCCTTCTCCAACCCAACCACCACCAGCAGAACCAGCCTTCTCCAACCCAACCAGCACCCAGCAGAACCAGCCTTCTCCAACCCAACCACCACCAGCAGAACCAGCCTTCTCCAACCCAACCACCACCCAGTAGAACCAGCCTTCTCCTACCCAACCACCACCCAGCAGAACCAGCCTTCTCCAACCCAACCACCACCCAGTAGAACCAGCCTTCTCCTACCCAACCACCACCCAGCAGAACCAGCCTTCTCCTACCCAACCAGCACCCAGCAGAACCAGCCTTCTCCTACCCAACCACCACCCAGTAGAACCAGCCTTCTCCAACCCAACCAGCACCCAGTAGAACCAGCCTTCTCCAACCCAACCACCACCAAGCAGAACCAGCCTTCTCCTACCCAACCACCACCAAGCAGAACCAGCCTTCTCCAACCCAACCACCACCCAGTTGAACCAGCCTTCTCCAACCCAACCACCACCAGCAGAACCAACCTTCTCCAACCCAACCACCACCCAGCAGAACCAGCCTTCTCCAACCCAACCAGCACCCAGTAGAACCAGCCTTCTCCAACTCAACCACCACCCAGTAGAACCAGCCTTCTCCTACCCAACCACCACCAAGCAGAACCAGCCTTCTCCTACCCAACCACCACCCAGCAGAACCAGCCTTCTCATACCCACCTAGCAGACCAGCAGAACCCGCTCGATGCCTTGGCTTGGGAATCGACTCCACTTTATCCTCCCAAGCTAGGTAACGCTCCTTGTTGCATGTAGGTGTTGGATGTTGAACTGTGAGCGAATGCTCCACTCATGCGGTTCTCCCTCAACAGGTTGACCTAATAGTATAGACCTGTTCTCTGTATACAAACATACCGTGTTCGAGCCAATCAGCAACACCAACTGAGTCACGTGACTAAGTTGCCCCCTAGCTGCGTGAGCTGCTGCGCCAAAAGAAGTACAACAGGGGCTTTATGGAGAAACCATGGCACTCCCCTGACTAAAAGTAGTTTCAAACGAAAACGGGCTGGATGTCATTTAGCCAAATCAGCATGGCTGTGAGTGAGAGTTTTTCACCTTTTACATATTTAGCTTTGGCATGGATTGATTGTTTAGCCTCTTAACACTTTGATCCCCCTTCAGCGCCAGGTCTTTATTCAATGGATATAGTTTTAGACTGCAACATTTGCGAATGCTTAAAATATATCTTATATTATATCTATATGGGTCTAATAACGCCGTAGAGTCTCAGTGAGTTGCTTCCAGTCAACATGCCCGAGACAGATTGTTTTTTCATCCGTACATTTCCGTTTTTATACCGTTTTGAATAGAGTATGGTTTGGGTGCTTTTCAGTAATTCCAGGAAAAAGACGAGAAAAAGGCATTTTACTGTAATCCAGTCATCACGTTGTAATTTTTCGGCTGATTATCTAATCATCCTCAAATCAACGCTGTGATCGCGGTAGAAATAAATGTCAGATCAACGATAACATTTAGATATAATGTTCTTACCTTGTATTTGATGTAGTGCAAAAAAAATTATCCAAATATCTGATCGCAATTCCAAATACTGCTCGTGGAGGTCCGTACCACACTACCAACCGTTTCACAATGACGGGCGGGCGGGGTTACTGTTCGATGCCGTCATTGTATAGAACTGGCTCGCCTGAGTATTTAAACCCTGCCCGTCCGGCTCAGATCGGCTCCTAAAACACACCAGCCCATTTTCAATGAGATGCAATAGCTCCGCCTGGCAGTAGAGGGCGGTGTTGACCGTCTGCCAGCTCAGACAGGGTCTGAAGGCTATACCAGAGTCTGCAGCTATGAATTATGAATAGATATAGCAAAAAAATAAAAATAACGATCCCAAAAATGAGTTAACTCGTTTCTGGCGCTGAACGCATGACGGGCAATAACGTGTTAACTCGTTTACGGCGCAGATTGTGTTAAGCATTGGGGAACAAATGTTGCTATTTTTTTTTAGTTTTTGGCGATTACAATGTGTAATGTGTGTACCAGAAAAATTTGTCAGGATTATCCAAAATGGCCATCCGCTCCGAGGCTCTCGTCAAAACGATGGGCTTCTTCGTCTTCTTGTGTCACCTTCCCCCACTGTCAGCGCCCGTCTGGGATCGCTTTCGGAGCAGACGCTCCTTGGCTACAACGGTGGTCAATCATTTTCGCCATCAGCGGTGACTGGTCAGTTCAGGACCACTCACTACCGGACGTGGTCACTCGTCCGAACTACTTGTCAAATGACACTCGCCAGATGTTTCGTCTTGTAACTTGAGAATGGAATCACGCAATAGGTTGAGTGTGGTGACGATAGAAAGACGGCAAATTCAACTTTCCAACAATGTATTGGTTGATCGGCCGAAAACGCAGCCCGGAGCCGACAGACGAGAGCAAAGTGGCGCGACGTGCGCACAAGTGCGTGACCGATGCTTTTTTTTTTATCCACTTTTTTCTCCCATTTTCTATATTTTCTCCCATCCCAATTTCGTATCATCCAATTCAACCCTCCCCTGTCACGAACGCTGTTTCTTGCCTCCCACAAGCCGGCTGCAATGTGGACTAAGTCATACATAGCACAAGTCCCCTCCGGTACTTGAGGTAACAGCAGTCGCATCTTTTCACCTGCGCAGCCCGATCTCTCAGTGTCGAGGAGTAACGTGTGGGAGGCTCACGCTGCCCCCGACACTTCCTGATTCTACTGCGCAGGCGCACCAACCGACCTGTAGGAGTCGCTGTCCACAACGCCCGATCCCCACCCATCAGTTTCCCACCCCCTAATACGGCCAATGTGTATTAGTATGAACAACCAGCTAAACTGAAAGCAATGTGGAGCGCTGGGCTCGAACAGGCGAGCCCAGCGTCTCCGCATTCGTGGCGAGCGCCTTGCCCACTACGCCACGTAGCCGCCCGTGCGTGACCGATGCTTAAGAGGTTAGATCGCTAGCTAACAAAATGCAAATATATTGTAGTCTGCCCCGTTGTTCTGACCAGGATTACGTTCCTTTTGCCCCCTTGATGCGCACTCACACTGAGTCTGACGTATACAGCGAACAGGAGAATCTACCGGTGGATGTCTTCCTTTGCACATCCGCAGTGTTGTGAAGCCAGTTATCTTGTGGGCTAGCAGTGGGCTAGCAGTTAGGCTAGCAATTAGACTAGCAGTTAGGCTAGCAGTGGGCTAGCAGTTAGGCTAGGAGTGGGCTAGCAGTGGGCTAGCAGTTAGGCTAGCAGTTAGGCTAGCAGTGGGCTAGCAGGTGGGCTAGCAGTTAGGGTAGCAGTTAGGTTAGCAGTTAGGCTAGCAGTTAGGCTAGCAGTTAGGATAGCAGTTAGGTTAGCAGTTAGGCTAGCAGTTAGGATAGCAGTTAGGATAGCAGTGGGCTAGCAGTTAGGCTAGCAGTTAGGCTAGCAGTGGCTAGTTTCTGTTCAGGCCACGTGAATACTTTTGGCAACCCACTTGTCCTTCCGCATGCGCATGAGCCGCGACGGGCAACTCAGCCAGGCAGGAATACTAAACTCCGCTTAAGCTCCAGGAGAGAGGAGAGAGGCTGAAAACCCGCAGTTCTTGCCCGACTGATGGGAGCCGAATCCTGGATCCTTTTCTGATGAATACCCCCAAAACATGGAGGTCCCGAACGCAATTTATATGCCGTAACGAATCATTAAAAAAATATACCGTTACTGGAATATGTTGTTTCTTTACACATATATATATAATATATTATGTAATAAGGCATAACACAACAGTGAACACATAGTTAAGTACGACTGACAGATGCATTGCACTATGTGTTCACTGTTGTGTTACGCCTTCTCGGCATAAGCCCCATAATAAGACCGTCTCTGGCTTCGTCCAGCGGACACCAGAGCTCAGCGATGCCGCTTCACGGCAGCATATTCTCCCCGCTGGCGATCGGAGCACGGAGGGCCGTGGACCCGCGCCGCAGCCGCGAAGCCGGCGAATACGGCGATGCAATTTTTTATTTGTTTGTCATGACAAACCAATTACATAATCCAACATAATGTAAAAACACAACATATTCCAGTTAAGGGTATATTTTTTTAATGATTGGTTACGGCGTAATCAATACTTCCATTTGTATAAATTGCCTTAAGCGGAGCCTGGCTGAGGAGCCCGTCGCGGCCCTTGCGCATGCGCGCGCTCGGCCAATCAGAGCAATGCGGAAGGACAAGTGGGTTGCCGAACGTATTCACGCGTTCAGGCCGAGTTTTCTTTTTACCTCCCCTTTTTTTGTAGCTCGTCTCTTTGTAGCTCTTTCTCCCATCCCAATGTTAGTCGTTATGCCAATTCCCAATCCCCTTCCTGGTTGCTGCGCACCTACCCCCTACGGTCGGTCTGGGAGAGTGGAGGCTATCACATGCTTCCTCCGACACACGTGTAGCCAATCAACCGCTTCTTTTCACCTGGCAGCGCGGACTCTCACTGAGCGGGTGTAACGTGTGGAAGGATCACACTACCCCCCTTAGATCCTTTCCTCGCTGAGCAGGCCCCCCGACCGAACAGTAGGAGTCGCTGTTTACAACGACCCGGACCCACCCACCAGCTTTCCCACCCCCTAACACTGCCAATTGTGTTAGTATGAACGACCAGCCAAGCTGGTAGCAATGCCGAGAGCTGGGCTCGAACCCAGCATCTCCTGCACTAGTGGCGAGCGCCTTGCCCACTGCGCCACTTAGCCTCCCCACACCTCTGTTGTTTTTAACGGTAGTGTAAATATTTTAGGCCTGGTTTTAGCTTCCCCTGTGTGTGTCGCCTTGTTCCCCCATTTTGGTAGTGTGTTCGGAGCACCCATGGCACCCCCTAGTCGGCTGGTTTAGGGGAGCCCCTCCTGGCATTAGTGGTAGCCCCCCCCCCCCCCCCCCCCTCCCTGCCCCCCCTAACCCCAGGCAGCCTACTAAAGACCCTTTTCCACAGCAGGAACTTTCGATGGCAGGAAAGGGTTAAGTTAATTGACCTTTTTTTTTTAACCTATGGCATCATGGAACAGTTTATAGCCCCGATGGAAACAGGGTGTGGACGAGGGGGTGGGACGGCTGGATGGACAGAAAAGGGGTGTGCATTCCAACACCTCAGTCAGAACAGGACATCAGAAGCCGTCCATCTGGGGCCGAACAAAGAGTGGGAGCCTGGTCAGCGAGAGGAGGGGGGGGGGGGGGTAGAGTTACAGCGGGACACTGGGCAGGGCTTAGCTGGGTCTTTATCAGGGGTTAATTTTGGTCAAGGACGCTGTGTGTGTTTGTCTGTCTGTCTGTCTGTCTGTCTGTCTGTCTGTCTGTCTGTCTGTCTGTCTGTCTGTCTGTCTGTCTGTCTGTCTGTCTGTCTGTCTGTCTGTCTGTCTGTCTGTCTGTCTGTGTGTCTGTCTGTCTGTCTGTCTGTCTGTCTGTCTGTCTGTCTGTCTGTCTGTCTGTCTGTCTGTCTGTCTGTCTGTCTGTCTGTCTGTCTGTCTGTGTGTGTGTGTGTCTGTCTGTCTGTCTGTCTGTCTGTCTGTCTGTCTGTCTGTCTGTCTGTCTGTCTGTCTGTCTGTCTGTCTGTCTGTCTGTCTGTCTGTCTGTCTGTCTGTCTGTCTGTCTGCCTGTCTGTCTGAGTGCAATAAAATAGCTCTAATTTACAATAATCACAGTGTGGTAGTAGGAGTGAGTCAATGTCACTATCATTATTGTATCCATGCTCACCACTAAAGACAGAGAGGTGTTGTGAATAGAACAGAATAGAAGCGGGAGACTGTGAGAGCTGAGCATTGATTGGCTGCTCATTAGTGAGTCCATAGTGACCCATGCACGCACGCACACACACACACACACACACACACACACACACACACACACACACACACACACACACACACACACACACACACACACACACACACACACACACACACACACACACACACACACACACCCATCCAACAACTGCACTTCACACACACCTGTTCAGTGACTTCATCCTCTCCTTTGAACCCAGTGCTAAAGTTAGCCTCCCTGACTGCAGGTTGCTAGCATGTGTGTGTGTGTGTGTGTGTGTGTGTGTGTGTGTGTGTGTGTGTGTGTGTGTGTGTGTGTGTGTGTGTGTGTGTGTGTGTGTGTGTGTGTGTGTGTGTGTGTGTGTGTGTGTGTGTGTGTGTGTGTGTGTGTGTGTGTGTGTGTGTGTGTGTGTGTGTGTGCGTGCGTGCGTGCATGGGTGTGTGTGTGTCTTTCCTATCTATGTCTCTCTCTCTCTCTCTCTCTCTCTCTCTCTCTCTCTCTCTCTCTCTCTCTCTCTCTCTCTCTCTCTAGGCCCACCAACACACACTAAACGTGCTACCAGGATGACACCCACTTGTCATAAAACCTAATTGGTCGTCTAACGGCGTTGATTGACAGCTCGTTATGAAGGAGAGAGTAAACTGCTCACTCCTATCCTGACTGTGAGCCGAGTCCATCTCTGCACCTTATGGTGCCATTATATCACAGTGTATTGCAGATATCCAGGCACTCACTCTAATCACCCAAACAACTGCCTCTTTGAACTGCTGTGGTCAGGCAAGCGCTACCGGAGTCTCATGGCCGGTACAGAGAGACTCAGAAGGAGCTTCTATCCCCAGGCCATCAGGATGCTCAACGACAATAACACCATGTAACAACCCATCATCTACACTCACTGCACACACATCCACACGTACACACTCACTTTAAACAAACACTCACCTTACCACTCACTTTAGACACTTTAACACACTTCATATGTATCTATTATTAAAGAGATTTGCACTACATTCATACCTCGTTTGCACCTTACCCTAAGTTTTGTACCTCATTTCATTTCTGCATTGTACCTCACTGTTACTCATTTTACTCTGTATTGTATATTGTATTATGTATATTGACTGAACATTCCTTTACTTACTTTTTACTTACTTCTTAATAACATTTTTTTTTACTTACTTTTTTTTACTGTATAAAGCACACTCTCATGGGCTCATACAGAACCAAGCATTTCATCATAAAGTATTCTGTATTTTATTATGACAAATAATAAACAAACTTGAAACTTGAACTCACACACCCCGCACCTAGCAGGCACAAAAGGCAACGGACTCACGTGAATAAATCCATCTACAACCATCATATCTGCTTCTGCTTTGACTCTTAGATGCTGACTGCGACACGATTAGAAAATCATTACACTCCATACTATGTTACACAAATGACATGGTATTAACTATGTAATAACATGAAAACATATAGTGCAATATATCTCAAACCCTGTCCTCTTTTCTTCATCCTCCTTCAACTGTTGCTCGTACTTTTACTAGTATGCACTGCTACTAAGTAATCTACTGTGCCTAATACTGCCTATACTACTACCTACTATGCTAATATGTCTATACTACTATGCTAATGTTTCTATACTACTATGCTAGTATGTTTATACTACTGTGCACTAGTGTGGCACTCAAGTTCAACACTGTTTGATGAACAATATCACTGACCCTTAGCTGCCAGAGTTCCTGCTGACTTGTTGGACAGAACTTGTAAGTCGCTTTGGATAAAAGCATTGAGCTAAATGACTAAATGTGAATGTAGCTTTCCTTGGACAAACTCCAAGAGAGTGTCCTCCAGGTGGGTCTCTCTCCTT
>NC_140178.1:110149274-110241774 GCF_963971535.1 Notolepis coatsorum | reverse complement strand
GTGTGTGTTTGTGTGTGCATGTGTGTGTGCTGTAAGAATAACTGTATGGTAGTGAGTGCACACTGAGAATAACTACAGTGTGTGCGTGCGTGCGTGTGTGTGTGTGTGTGTGTGTGTGCGTGCGTGCGCGTGTGTGTGTCTCCGCCCACGGGGCAACAGGCCATGGGTGGATTAAACAGGGGAACAGGATTAAACAGAGGAACAGAGAGATGACCTCATTGGACAAAAGGAGGAGGGCAGTGATGGGCAGGTGGAGGGGAGGCGGGGGGGGGGGGGTTCAAGTTCAAGTTTCTTTATTAGTTGTCATACAGAAGTACAGAATACTTTTATACTTTTATATATAAGATTTCCGGTTTGAGAACGAGATGTAAGCGGTCACGTTGGTCACAGCTCCGTTCCCGTTCACGTTAATTTCGCTTCAAAACCCTCTTTGTACAACACTAATGTGTTTAAACCTCGACGTATTGTTATGTACTAGAGGCCTGATCACTCCTGTGTCACCGGGCATGCAGGTGAGGCCTGCCAATTAGCCAATTAGTGCTGATTGGTTACCTGCTGGGGAGCTTTAAAGGCAGACCTAGTAACACACATGCACTGTCTGTGTTTGGAGGAAGAGCTGTCACATTCTTCTAGTCCTTGTCCGTTGGGTTGCATTAGTACTTTAGTTTACAGTTACATTAGTAGTTCCTTGAGATAGTAGCACTTTGAGTTAGAGCACGGGGTTTTGGTGTTGGTTTGCACATAGGTTGCGTGCCCATGAGCCAGGGTCGTAACAGTTGGGCGCTCGTCCGGGATCTTTTACCCCTAGAACTTTGTTTGGTGTTTTTTTTTTTTGTGTTGCACGGGGTGTCATCGTATTATGGTTTGGGTGGTGTTCGTTACATATGGTGTAACGTGGGGGCTGAGCCATTTCATCAAACAGGTGAGTATGCCGTATTTGTTTGTAATTTGATGTGACTACTTATGCTGTTAAAATATATAGTTTAGTAGGCACCACATGTAGATAGGGACATTATTTTCTGGTTGTTGGTTAGCGTCCTGTGCACCACGTACTCCTGGGGCGGTCAATGAAATGATTGGTATATGATCTTTGACTGGTAGCAGGTGTGGTTGAAGAAAGTTAGGTCTACAGGGCATTAGTTTAAGGGTAGGTAGATTAGGGCGGCCAGAAAACACAGGTAGTGTGGTAGGGCTTGATTTAGTGTTTCTTAGGGTAGACATGTGGTGGGCCGGTTTTTTCTGCAGTTTAGACGTAGAAGCATATGTAGTCATATCAGGTTAGAAGGCGCACCTGTTTGGAATTGTTTGTTGGATTTATTTTGTTTGTTTGAGTGTTTGGTGAGCATACCTGGTAGCACCTAACACCCTGAGTGTATGACACGTCTATTTGGGGTGGGTGTGTTTTTTTTTTATGTTTTTTTTTGCGTCCTTGAAATGTGCGCTCCGTAGCACACATTGCCACCGCGTCCCTTTATGGTTATTATTAGTGGCTTTGGCATTCTGTATGGTTCTTCAGTGGTTCGTCGTCGTTCTTCAGTGGTTCTTTAGTGTTTCTTTGGTGGCTCTTTAGGTGGATTGTGTGTGTACTAGGGTGCTTTTGGCAGCTTTTTGGTGACTCTACAGTGAACGGGTTGTGGCGCTGGTGCAGAAAAGATGGCTTCCGTTAGGGATTTTGTGGATCACCCTTCACATGACATGTTGGAGAGGTTTTCAAAAGAACAGCTTCTCGAGCTTGCTGTGCACTACAAGGTCGAGCTTACTCTCAGTGAGAAACGTTTGAAACCATCTGCCTTGGGTGCTTTGAGGGTTTTGCTCATTAGGGAACAGGTGCTTGAGGAGAGGGTGGAGGAGCCTCCTTCATCTGGCGCATCTCCGCTATTACCTGGTGTAGAGGGTGACTGGAGGATAAGGGAGTTGGAGTTTAAGGAAAGGCAGCTACAGCACGAGCGTGAGGAGAGGAGAGAGGAGCGTGAGTTTAAGGAGAAACAAATGTTGTTGGAGCACGAGCGTGCACAGAAGGAGCTTGAATATAAGCATGCTGCCTTGCAGGCGGGTGCTCTGCATCCAGAGTCACGTTCCGGTTTTGATGTAGGCAGGAATATTAGGATGGTGCCTCCATTTTTTGAGAAAGACGTGGAAAGATATTTTCCCCTTTTTGAACGGGTGGCAACCACATTGAAGTGGCCTGATACCGCCTGGACACTGCTGCTGCAATGTGTTTTGGTTGGTAGGGCACAAGAAGCCTACACTGCTCTGTCCCTTGAACAAAGCGCTGATTATGAGCTGATTAACACTTTCAGTGCCACTCACGAGATATCTCGAGTTTTTAATAGTGACGTGGAATGCCACTCGCGAGATTTCCCGATTTTTTTTTTTTTTTTTTTTTTTTTGCGATCTGAAATCATATTGCATCACGCGAGCCTACCCGAGTATACACGAGCTCCGCCGGAGATCGTATGTGGAAAAAAGCGCCCCCTATCGTCTTTCAGATGACATAAGGGATTTTGGAATGGACTCAATGAAAATGGATGGGGAAAAAAATCCGGTACTCCACATTTTCCAGTCCACTGATCCAGCCGGGCTTACCACAGTTAATTCTGGAGACTCTGAGCCCCGCTGATCATGGAGTTCTACTGTATCGCGTTGGATCTATACACATATCGATTTTTTCGAATGGTGATCAGGAATTGGAATATACCAGTTGGATACCATCTGATGTCAGGTAAGGACTCTATGTTATCAGTGTTAGGATAATCAGACTAATTTTGATGAAGTTATAAGCTGTTTTGTGAAATGTCCTCTTTCGGTTTCACTGTAAAAGTCCGAGAGGAAATCAACGCAGCGATTATCCGTGCGCGGCCCGAATATGCTTGCGTGCACGTATAATATTGATCATCTAGTGTTTATTTGAAAACGATTCATAAAAAGGCAGACGAATATCAACGTTGTGGAATATTCCAGTAAAAGACGATTTTCATAGAATGCCCCAGAATGGGCTGTTTTTTTATCTCAAAACGGGTGCTCTTCTAAATGCTCTGAAACGGAAATGACGCGATAAAAAAACAATCTGCCTTGACAGCACTGACTGGAAAATAGTCTTTGATAATGCAATGGGCAGATTAGACACATAGCCATAATTTAAAACATAGATTAGGCGATATTAACGTTAACATTGGCGCCGATGGTGGCATTCAGGGGGTAAAAAGGAAAACCCGGCGTGGCGCTCAAAGTGTTAAAGCTTCCATTTTGAGGGCTTATGAGTTGGTCCCTGAGGCCTATCGTCAGCGTTTTAGAGGTTATCGCAGGCAGGAGGGGCAGTCTTATGTTGAGTTTGGTAGGGAGAAGGAGAACCTGTTTGACAGGTGGTGCACTTCTCAGAAGGCAGAGTCAAGAGAGCAGCTTAGGCAGTTGATTCTCCTAGAGGAATTTAAAAGATGTGTTCCTGATACCGTTTCCACACATCTAAATGAGCGTGGGGTATCGAAGATAGGCGACGCCGCTGTCTTCGCCGATGAGTTTGTGTTGACACACAAGTCCGTGTTTTTGGAGGACTACCGTGTTGAGTCCGGGGATAGGCGTCCTGTTCAGGGGGGCCGTTTCCCAAAACCTGTGTCTGCTGGTCAGTTAACTTCACCTCCTAGGCGGGGTGGTTCTGCTGGGGCATTCCCAGAAGGGATTATCTGTTTTTACTGTAAAGAACCTGGTCATATCGTTGCTGGGTGCCCGGTGCTTGAGCAGAAAAATGTCAGTACCGTGGCTCTGGTAGAAACCATATGCAGGACGCCTATGCCAACGTTAGATGGGGATGGGGAAAGTATCAAACGTATGGACAAAGAACTCGAGGGTTCCTCAAGGTTTATGATGAATGGATTTGTTTCCCTGACTAATGCACTAGAGTCCAAACAGGCTATAACAATTTGGAGAGATACCAGTGCTTTTCAGTCCCTCATTCTGGAGGGGGTTTTGCCGTTTTCAGAAAACTCTTCTTTGCATTCCGGTGTCGTTGTTCGGGGCTTTGGGGGTGGATTTGTGGATGCACCTTTGCATGAGGTCACGCTCAATTCTCCCTTAGTATCAGGCAATGTTGTTGTGGGGGTATGTTCTCACATTCCCATAAAGGGGGTGTCCTTCATTCTAGGGAATGATTTGGCTGGTGACAAAGTGTTGGCTACTCCGGTTGTAACTCCCCTTCCTGTGGTTTCTGAGGTCTCTAATGAGCTGGCACAGAAACATCCAGGAGTGTTTCCTTTGTGTGCTGTGGCACGAGAAATGTCAAAGGACAAAAGTGATGTTGTTGATACTTCGATTTGGGACATTACACTTAGTGACACATTCTTTGTTGAGTTAAAATGTGTACCTGTTGAGAATTTTGGAAAGCACACTGTGGATGTACCTCTGCATAATGATTCTCTTGATTGTGGTTTTGTGTTAGGCCCGGTGGTGAAACCAGAGTTGACAGGCGTGCCGGAGAAGCATGTGACAGGAGATGATATGGCAGCGCAGTGTCTCAAGGTCTTCCCAGCCTGTACGGTGGCTGAGGCCACAAACGAATTAGAGGAGGAGTGTGGGAGGGATGCTATGAGAGGTGCTGTTGTTTCATGTGACACCGTTCTGGTTGGAGAGGCTACTAAGCTTGACTTAGGCTGCCAGCCTTCCCACAATAGCTCTATTGTCCCTAATGTTTCACTTGTGGGCAGGGATGGTCCCAGTATGTCAGTTGATGATTCTGACATTGATCCACATGTCCACACTGATTCTCTGCCATGCACTAGGTGTGATGGTCAACCTAGTTACCTGTGTCCTGTGGAGCAGGAGCCGCCTTCGCGACCTGGTCTGTTGAGTGGCAGCCATTTTGATTTTGATCAGGACAAAGTTATTTTGGGTGATGCCATTTTAGATGGTGTTCCAGACGTTATTGTGACTGTCGTACTGCCATGTTCCCGGTACACTGGGGCTGTACCTGAGGCGGTACAGCCTACTCTGGATGTTCACGGTGTGCAGTATCCTGAACTGCCAGTGCCAGGTGGGATGGATATGGGTGCGGTGGTGGTATCAGTGATCTATGGTTTTGTTGTGCTGTGCTCTGTTCTGTTAAGCGCAGTTCTCAGGTTGATTTTGGTTTGCAGTATAATTTTGACAGATCGGTATCGTTGGTCGTGTTCGACAGGGGCCGACCCGGTTCTTGCCTTGAACCATTTTGATGTTTACGTTGGATCCTCCAGTTTACCCCTTGTTGTGTATACAGACCATAACCCTTTGGTTTTTCTTCGCAGCATGGTGAACTCGAACCATCGTTTGATGCGATGGAGTTTGTTCCTCCAGGCGTTTAACTTGGATATTCGCCACATCGTGGGAGGGACAACGTGCTAGCAAACGCCCTCTCACGATCATAGTACCGGTGTTTGTGGTACTTGTTATCGCTGTTGTGGTAGTGGCCCTGACAACTAAGGGGTCACAGTTGTTTTTGTTTTGTTTATGGGTTGTTGTGTAGTGGTGGGGGAGGTGTTATGTACTAGAGGCCTGATCACTCCTGTGTCACCGGGCATGCAGGTGAGGCCTGCCAATTAGCCAATTAGTGCTGATTGGTTACCTGCTGGGGAGCTTTAAAGGCAGACCTAGTAACACACATGCACTGTCTGTGTTTGGAGGAAGAGCTGTCACATTCTTCTAGTCCTTGTCTGTTGGGTTGCATTAGTACTTTAGTTTACAGTTACATTAGTAGTTCCTTGAGATAGTAGCACTTTGAGTTAGAGCACAGGGTTTTGGTGTTGGTTTGCACATAGGTTGCGTGCCCATGAGCCAGGGTCGTAACAGTATATATTAACTAAGACCTTCTACTAACTATATCAACAGAAAGAATCAACATGGGATCAAAGAAAGAACCTGGAAAGAGACGTGAAAGCAGACAATCTAACGTGAGACCAGGCGGTGACGCGCTCCGTGAAGGATAGGGCAGTCGAGATTGAGAAGAAAACAACCGACAATACCATCGTTTCCACCGCTCCTGCACCCTCATCCGAGACAGACATGGAGAATACACCACCTGATTTCGAGTCTCTGACTAATCTGATAAAGGACTTGACCGACAAGGTGGATAAAGCTGACGTCAAGGCTAGTAATATTGCTGATAGGGCTGATGCTAATGCTAACGCTTTCAAGTTATATATCAAGGCTAAATTAGAAGATTTTAAAACAGCAATACAAACCGAGTGTATTACTGCAGTTGAAAACACCGTGGGCGAATATACACTGAAAGTCGATGAGGGCAATAAGGCTCTTCATGACGAAATCGCGGAACTAGCGGTGGAGATGCAACAGGGTGACAAGGAGCTTTTGCAGAAGATACATGACAACAACGAGAAAACAATGGATAGGTTGCTCGATTTTGAACGTTACTCTCGTAGATTTAATATCCGTATAGTGGGATTGGATGAATCAGTCGAATGCACAGACGACTTGTTTCCGTCAGTGTTAGTTGAAATTCTAGGTACAGAGACCCTCCCTACAATACCGACAGTGGACCATTGTAACAGAATCGGCACCCGAGACTACAGCAGCAACAAAGTGAGGGTGATCATTGCTACCCTGCGTAAAACTGAAATAAGAGACACGATCATCAGGGATGCACGTAAGCAATGGGGAAAACTGAAATACAAAGGTAAACAAGTGTCGTTCTACGAAGATATGTGCAGGGAGGCTATAAACCTACGAGCCTGTTACAAGGATGTGATGCAGCAGCTCTATGAGAAAAATCTCCATCCTAGCCTACGTTATCCAGCGATTCTTTCCATTGTGGGGGGAAATGGAAAAAGGATCGGGCTACATTCGCCTGAAGCGGCCGAAGAGTACATGAAGGAAACACATCGTGGATGACAAGTTTATTCATATTATTATTTTTTTTATTATCTATGCTGGATAACTTTGCTATGGCTCGGACATCAAAAACGGCATCAAACAAGCTTTTTGACAAAACATTGAGGTACAAATAGTTTAATACGAAACGCTAGACACTATATTTATAGATTCATGGTTTTGTGCAGGTAATGATCTGACGTCGACATTTTGGAACATTCTGGAACATTCTGGATTCTTTTTCGATCGCTCTGTGTCATATTGGAATATACTGGAATACACTGGAATGACATAAGTCATGATCGGTGGCTAACTTTCTGGAATACACTGGACTTTTACAATGAAGGCCGGGGAACAATAACATTCGGTATGTACCTGCACATGAACCAGATATGGAAGATCAATAAACCTTCATAACGGTTTAATGCCCACCCTTGTCGGGGGACGAACTGCATACAAGGATTTAAAAACCTCATTTTCATCTAAAGGTGTAAGCTTGGCAAAGTTATTTAAAATTTTTAAGCAATTGTTCCCTAACTTTAGGGATTTCTATAATTTAGTTCTAAACATCTTTCTTTCTTTTTCTCTGTTTTCTGAAAGGTTCCAACATATACATGTTAGTAGAAGGTTCAAATGAGTATACTAATTGAGGCATATTTTTCATTTTTCATTTTATTTTTTTTACATTAAAGGGAGAGTGGCTAGGCCACGAGTGACATTCTATTAAATTAGAATTAAAGTTTTAGATCCTATGGCAATTGGCATAGGAAAGTTAAGGATAAATGGCTCACTCTGGGCTAACCGGTGGTGTAAGGGAGGGAGTTGTACGCAAAGGTGGTGTCAAAGGAACACAGCCTTGTACGGCTCTTTGAGTGAGGGGGGTTTAGGGGATTATTTGTATGTTTTTAAGCTCGGCTCTCAACGGGACCTCAATAATTGGATATATATCCATTGTGAATTCGTACTCCAGACGCATTACTAACAAGCACACAACAACATGTATAGATCATGGCTAGTTTAAATATAATGATATGGAATACTGGGGTAATAAATAAACAACATAAACGCAAAAGTGTGCTCACACTGATGAAAAACAAACAGGTTGATGCGGCTCTTCTAAGCGAAAACGCACGTTTTAGTGGAAGACAAAGCAACGCTAGCGGACAACATATATCATAACATTAGTCACTCTTCCTTTGGAACGAGATCCCGTGGAGTTGCTATAGTCGCGAAACGGAAGTTGAATATTGAATTGCAGGAAGTATGGTCTGATACAGATGGTCGGATAACCATAGCTAAAATTGTATACAGGAACAGGAAAATAGCGTTGGTAGCGGCATATGCCCCAAATCTTTACGAGGCTAATTTCTACGCTACACTTACCAGAACAATGTTAAACTTTCCTGAATACTCATTTATAATTGGCGCAGATTTTAATGCCATTTGGGATCCTGGGATGGATAAATCTTATCCCACCTTTTCCAATGATCAGACAAATTTATCTAATGCATTAAAGGTTGGTCTAAGAATATAGGTGTAAATGACCTATGGCGATCACTCAACCCTACGACCCGAAAGTACTCTGTCGATCTGCAAGACACAACACATTTTCCAGAATATATTATGTTTTTGCATCCCCTAGACCAGTGGTCACCAACCCGTCGATCTTGATCGACTGGTCGATCTTTGAGACTGTCCCTGTAGATCTTTCCATGAAAAAAAAAAAAAAAAAAAAATTATTTATTTTTATTTTTATTTTTATTTTTTTTATCTTACACTGAGAGTCCACATTACAGTTCTACTTTTGTTTTGATGTGAAAATGATGCTGCACTTAGCACTGACTGCACTTAGCACTGACTGCACTTAGCACTGACTGCACTTAGTACTGACTGAGAAAGTAAACATTACAGTTCTACTTTTGTTTTGATGTGAAAAGTGATGCTGCACTTAGCACTGACTGAGAAAGTACACATTACAGTTCTACTTTATAAAATGCTAATTGTAAATATGTTTGTCAATGTTAATAATATGAGAAAGTCCACATTACAGTTCTACTTTTGTTCTGATGTGAAAACTGATGCTGCACTTAGCACTGACTGCACTTAGCACTGACTGAGAAAGTACACATTACAGTTCTACTTTATAAAATGTTAATTGTAAATATGTTTGTCAATGTTAATAATATGAGAAAGTCCACATTACAGTTCTACTTTTGTTCTGATGTGAAAACTGATGCTGCACTTAGCACTGACTGCACTTAGCACTGACTGAGAAAGTACACATTACAGTTCTACTTTATAAAATGTTAATTGTAAATATGTTTGTCAATGTTAATAATATGAGAAAGTCCACATTACAGTTCTACTTTTGTTTTGATGTGAAAAGTGATGCTGCATAAGATGACTGCACTTAGCACTGACTGAGAAAGTACATAATAGTTCTACTTTGATGTTTTAATGTTGGACCAAAGCATTGCATGTAATTAGAATACAGGCAAATTAAAAGTCATTTAGTTTAAAGTACAATCTTGGCTGTCTTTCTCTCTCAACGCTTCAATAGGTAGATCTTGCCTTCACCAAAAAAAAAAGTGATCTTGGGCTTAAAAAGGTTGGTGACCACTGCCCTAGACTATTTGATAACTATGACATGGAAATGGTACCCAATGCACTATCAGATCACTGTTATTTACTCTTAAAAGGATCATTTGGTATACTGTCATCCCAAGCCCCAAGATGGCGATTTAACTTGATATTGCTGAAAAACAAGGAATTCATTACACAGTTCAAAGAAGCTCTTGCTGTATTCCTGCTGGAGAATGCGCAATCGGTACAGGACCCCAGAATATTATGGATGTCGGTAAAGGGATTTATCAAGGATTTTACCGGGGTCTTTTCCTCCAAAATACGCAAGAATCGTTGTTCAAAACTGGCAGAGCTGGAAACGCTTTACTCTACGTTATTTTCCTCTTTACAATACAACTACTCGGTTCGATTGGAATCTCAAATTACTGTGTTAAAAAAAGAGATTAATGCCATTTTAAAACAACAATCTGAAGTTCAAATACGTAGCACAAGACAACAGTATTACTTTCATGGTTCTAAACCAAGTCACCTACTAGCTATGCAGATACGAGCCAATGCAAAATTTGCAGATATCCCTACTATTAAGGCACAGCAAGGACTTGTTACAGACCCTAAAAAAATCAACGAGACATTCAAAAAGTTTTACTCCAACTTGTACAAATCAGAAATGGCCTTCGATCAAAACAAAATGGACATATTTCTTAAACAAATTAACCTTCCTAAACTATCAGAGGATGACGCTAAACAGTTAGAAACACCCATCACACTAGATGAACTTAGGGAGGCCATATCTGAAATGCAAAGTGGTAAGGCTCCTGGAAGGGACGGTATCCCACCAGAAATGTACATCGCATGCTGGGATGTAATAGGACCCCTATTACTTTTTTTTTTTTTTGAACTTTCTTTTATTTTGTGTCATAATGAACATCACATTGCAATAATCATACAGTATAATATACTTGATTCACATATTCAATGACATTTGTTACTCAGGCTCTTCCCTCTTATTCAATTTGTTTTCAAAGTATTCAGCATAATCAAAATAAGCTGTATAATCCGAGTACGCCTCTTAAACAACCCAGTGGGGAGGGATTTTTACATTTTTTTTTGATTTTTTGTAGGATAAGAAACGAAAAAATAAATAGAAAAATAAATTTAGCAAAAGAAAAAAAAAAGGAAAAAAGAACAACAAAAAAAGAAAAAAAAGAGAGAGAGGGCGTCAGACTCATGCTAGTGTATCTCCAGGTACAAGGTTACATGTGACCATCTCTGCATAAACATATCTTTTTTCAGTTGCAATTGTGCAGTCATTTCTTCCATTGTATACATCTGTCTCAGTCTCTTGGTCCATTGTTTGATTGACGGTGGTTGATTTTGTAGCCATGCCATAGTTATCATTTTCCTTGCTATTAACAGTATCACTCTCAAGATGTATAACGTATCTCCATAGTATGTGCCTTTCGGTATACATCCCAAGATATAGTACGATGGATTCAGAGGTAAGTCAAGATCTAGAATGGTTTTAATCTCATTTTTGATATTCACCCAAAATGACTGCACCCTTGGACAGTCCCAGAAAATATGTGTATGATCTCCGAACAATCCACATCCTCTCCAACATAGTGGTGAGGACCCACCAGCAAATCCGGAGAGAACTTGAGGAGTCCTAAAGTACCTGACCTTGACCTTCCAGTCAAACTCCTTCCACATTGGACTATTTGTGATTTTATGATTGCTTGAATGGCTGTCCTCCCATTCTTCATTTTCTATGATCACATTAGCTTCCAACTCCCATTTTTCTTTAATATAGGTGGTGTCTCCTGGATCGTCTAGTTGTAACATGTTGTAAATATTGGATATCTGCTTTCTTTCCATCAAGTTTTTTTCTATTGTGTTAATAAAGTACCGCTCCACATTTGTTGGTGGTCTCTTAATTGCTTCCCACTCACTGTGAGTCATTACATAGTGTCTTATTTGAAAGTATCTAAACATGTCTTTCGAAGGTAGATCAAAACATTGCTGTAGCTGTGCAAACGATTTAAAACAGTCTCCTTCCATTAATTGATTGATAGTAACCAGGCCCAAATCCGCCCATTTTTTAAAACCCCCATCCTCCATAGCTGGTCGGAATTCTGTATTGTCTGCTATTGGCATGGCCCTAGATATTGATCGTGGACCTCCCCCCTTTTTCCTTACACTTTCCCATACCTTTAATGTATTTGTAATCCATTTGTTACCAATCTTAATTTTTTTCCAGTATGCTTTCCCCAGGAATATTATGGATCTGAGAGGGGTCTTTGGAATTGAGTTTTGCTCAATCTGTACCCATCCTGAATCTAGGTCCTTTTGTATCCAATGCACAAGTATGCGTAATTGAGCTGCCCAGTAGTAGTTTCTTAGGTTTGGTAGACCAAGACCACCCTTGTTCTTTGGCAAACATAGTGTTTTAAGCCTTACTCTAGGTTTTTTCCTCTGCCAGATAAATTTGGATAGGAGTTTATCTAACATTTTAAAGGTAGTGGCAGGTATTGGTATAGGTAGAGACTGGAAGAGAAAAATAAGTCTAGGTAGCACATTCATTCGAATTGATTCTATTCTTCCCACTAGGGAGAGAGGTAAAATGTCCCATCTGGCCATGTCTGATTTGATTTGTACAATCAACTTTTCGTAGTTTGCTTGATATAACTGATTGCTGCTGGGAGTCAAAATGATTCCTAAATACCTGAATCCGTCTCTAGCCCAATGGAAGGGTGCTATACTATTCAGATGTGTTGGCCATGTTCCCACTATCATCATGGCTTCTGATTTGGTCTCATTTATCTTATAACCCGACAGTTCGCCATAATTTCTTAAATCCATCATTATGTTTGGAATTGATTCTAACGGGTTTTTGATATAAAGTAAAATGTCATCAGCAAATAGCGAGATCTTGTGTGTAATGCCTTTTTGGTCATCTATTCCCTGTATCTGAGGGTTTGATCTAATCATCTCCGCTAGTGGCTCTATGCCAATCGCGAATAGTAACGGAGACAAAACGTCTCCTTGGCGTGTCCCTCTCTGTATCTCAAAGAAGTGAGAGCAGTGACCATTCACCCTTACTCTAGACTTAGGATTTTTATATAAACATTTTATCCAATCTATAAATGTGTTATTGAATCCCATACCTTTCAATGTTAGTTCAAGGTACAGCCAATCAACTCTATCAAATGCCTTCTCGGCATCTAAGCCGAGAAGCATTGATGGTTCTTTTCGAGATCCAGCCACTGTTTGCAGATTTAAAGTTCTTCTGATGTTGTTAGCACCCTGTCGACCAGTGATAAAGCCAGTCTGGTCTGGGTGTATCAGTTTTATTATATGTTTCTGTATTCTTTTTTTAAGTATAGATGTCAATATCTTGAAATCGTTGCAAAGGAGACTTATGGGCCTATAGGAACTACATCTTGTGGGGTCTTTACCTTCTTTATGTATTACCGAGACAATAGCTTCTGACCAGCTTCCTGGTGGATCTCTCTCAGATAGGGCATAGTTATAAACTACACTTAATACTGGTGTTAATTGTTCAGTGAAATGTTTATAAAATTCATTTGAAAACCCATCTGTACCTGGTGATTTATTGTTCTTAAGCATCTGAATAGTTTCCCCTATCTCCTTCTCCGTAATAGGGGAGGTTAGCTCATCCGCCTCATCTGGGGATAGTTTAGAAAGTTTAAGGTTATCTAAGAAGTATCTATTACTTAATATGATTTTATACTCAATTAAGGAGGGGAATTTCCATAAGATCGACAATATTGCACTTATAACAGTCCTCCTTAAAAAAGACAAAGACCCCACCGATTGCGGTAGTTATAGACCCTTGAGCCTCCTCGGAACCGATATCAAGTTGTATTCCAAGGTATTAGCCATCAGACTTCAAAAGCATATGACGTCTTTAGTTCATCCTGATCAGACTGGCTTCATAAGAGGCCGCTTGATCACGGATAATATAAGACGGTTATTACACGTGTTAGATGCCAGCAAGGATGATACCCCACATATAGCGATGTTGTCCCTGGATGCGATGAAAGCCTTTGATAGGTTGGAATGGTCTTATTTATGGGCAGTACTAGAAAGGATGGGATTAGGAAAAGGATTCATTGATATGATTAAAGTATTATACAAAGACCCATCTGCCATGATTACAACAGGTATAATCACCTCCGAAATCTTTCCGGTATTGCGCTCTTCCAGACAGGGTTGCCCTCTTAGTCCCGGACTATTCGCTTTATCATTAGAGCCTTTAGCACAATATATAAGACAATCCCAATCCATAGAACCAATCGAAATTAAGGGCACACAACATCATATTAGTTTATATGCGGACAGCGTAATATTGTTCATGCAAAACCCTAACACTTCAATGCCTCATCTTCTCAAGTTGATTGATGACTTTGGTAATCTATCGGGATTTAGGATAAATTGGCCAAAGTCAGCCTTCCTTCCACTTAATGCCCCTGCAAAGAATATACTCCTTCCCGAAAAAATACCAATGGTTAAACACTTCAGATGTTTAGGAGTTGAGGTATTCCCTACTATAAGCCAAACGGTGAAGTACAATTACATAAAATTCCAAGATAAGATCAAATACGACTTTGACAGGTGGTCCAAACTTAAAAACTCAGTACAGGCACGAGTATCAATAGTTAAGATGGATGTTTTACCAAGAATCAACTTCATTAGCTCAATGTTACCGTTACCCCCTCCTGATGGTTACTGGAAACAATTACACTCCACCGCATACAAATTTATTTGGAATAACAAACCTCCACGAATAAAAAGATCCACCGCACAGAGAAACAAAGCTGACGGAGGTATGGCATTTCCAGACTTTTACCACTATTTTAAAGCGTACTCTTTAAGACCACTGACAACCTGGTTTGATTCCCAAGCATCTGTATCCTGGAGAAACTTATAAGAAAATATAGTAGCACCACATAGACTGCAGGACATAGTATACACCATATTATCAATTAAGCAATGCGAATTGGAATTTGGCCCCCTTATTACTCATGTGATCCGGATATGGCGTGAAACACAAAAAAAATATTCTAACCAACATAAATGGCATAGTCATACTCCCCTATTCAATAACAATGCACTCCTTATTGGAAAAAGACCTATAAGATACCCCAAATGGGAAAAGCAGGGCATACACACATTGGGAGATGTTTTCAACAAACGGGGTTTTTGTAGCAATCAAGACATACTGTACATAAAAAATGTAACCTCACCAGTTCCACATATTATTTTTACGCACAGTTATTGGATTGTTTGAAGGCTCGTGGAGTCCCATTAAGGATACCAATTGAGCACCACAGATATCACAAATTCTTCTATGAAAGAGAGACATCGAGAGGCTTCGTATCTGATTTTTATCATCACTTACTAACATCCTCGTATGGAATCCTCCCCCTAGACTCAGTCTGGAGGAGGGATATACCAGACTTGGAAATAGATTTTGATTGGCAAGAAGTTTGGGCAAACGTTCGAATTGCGTCACGTAACCCGGACCATCAACAAATTAATCTTAATTATATTCATAGGACATACCTCACTCCTATAAGATTGAACAGAATGGGACTTAAACAAGACTATAGATGTTCCTTATGTACAAATGGGGATGAGGGTACATTTATGCACATGTATTGGGATTGCCCACCGGTTAAGATATTCTGGAAAGAAGTGTCCCAGCAATTATCAGAATTCTTATTTCTGAACATACCTGGGCCCTGTTTCTTGTACCTGGATAACTGAGTTAGCCGGATAACTTTAACTGGATAACTGAGTTAGCCGGACTTTCCGGTTCCATGTACGTGGATTTTCCAAATCACCATGACAACAGATCCAAAAGTTTGAGCCTGGTCGAAAGCAGAGTTCAAGTTCAACTTAGCCGGATCACGCAGAGCCACGCCCCCGCAAAGAAAGTGACAGGTCGTTTCCTGAAACTATTCCCACAGTCTACGATCTGCATTATACCATCCTGAATTACGTTTTTGTGCTCCATTCTTCCAGAGGGGGCTTTTGAAATGTAAAATAGACCCAAAATGCTGATACTAAATTCACTTTGTCCTAAATAATGCACGTTATATATACCGTGGCGCTCGCTCGTGCGATGTACACATTATGTGGTTATTTTAATTGTAACTGGGATTAAGATGTCTGATGAGATGCGCTGTTTGACGGATTTGAGAAATTGAATGAGCCGTTGACGTCACATTAATGAATGAGGATAAAGAGATAAACTTCATTCATAACAAAGGATATTCTAAACACGGGTCTCTCGTTCATTAATGTATAAACAATGAATTTATCCCATCTGGCACAGTGGTCCAGCGGTAGTGCTCAAGCCTGCCAACCCAGCGACCGGGGTTCAAAATCCGGTCTTTCCAATATGATTTTTTTGAATATAATATTAATGATTATACGCCAAAGTAGCCTGGTTTTAAGTTAAAATATTATAAATCTACATGCATTGAGGATGTCATTCTTTATATAGCTCTCAACGTGCACCAAATTGAATTATTCCTATATTGCAAAAAGAAGGAGACGACTAGGGTCTTGAACCCCGGTCGTCTGTGTGAAAGTCAAAAGAACAACCCGTTAGACAACATTGGAGATAAGTTAAAGATTGACTATACATCAATCAATGGGTAAGAGAGCCGTATCGTAATTCTGTATAACAGTTAACTAATTATTTTCGCTAGCAAGATCTCATTTGATTATTCAATCCAGCAGGCAAGTTTAAAGAAATATAATCTGATTGATTGAGGTAATGAGGGATTTAAAATTAGCCTATAGATAACGCATTTAACTTGTCGGCGAGGCGATTGAGCCGTACTGCAATATGTTAATAAAGTTTTAAATCAATTAATCAATCAATGCCGCTAGAGAATCAGGATTTCTGCGATCGACACCTGCTGTCTTCTCAGCTGAGGCGGGCGCGCGCACTGATCCTGAGAATCAAGTCTGGCTTGAGTTAACGAGACTGAATCCACCTTCTTGGAACAGGAAAATCCCGGCTTCAAACATCGGGTTAACTGAAGCTGGATAATGACATCTTGATCGACTTAGTTGAACCACGTACAAGAAACAGGGCCCTGTACACCCCTCTGTATTGCTGTTGAATGATGTTTTTCAGTTTGCAGCCCCTATACAGCTAAAGAGACTAGTTTTATCTGGTCTCACAGCGGCTAAAAAGCTGATATCATCACGATGGTTTCAACCGGAAAAAATTTGCCGGAAGGTATGGGTTCTTACCTATCTCGATGTGATTTATCTAGAAATTTCTACAGCAAGAATTTTAGGTGTCAGTGAAACCAACATTGCAATCTGGTTAGAAGTGGTGGAGAGAATAAAAGCTAGCATATGAATTGTAGTGCCTGGTTAGAAACGAATGAAAATGGATGGATTATCCAAGGTCTGTCCATACAATGGGGCACTGGGCCTTTAGAAGGATCCGAGAAATTTCAGCAGGAAAATAGTCTAATAGTGGGGCCCACACCTCCTGAAAGGAAGCGTTGTTGCCTCTATGCATTGCACAGTGTCTTTCATGGGGTAGCACACCGAAGATCTCTCTATACCACATTTGTAAAAATGGAGGCTTATCCTTAATCCAGTTTATCAGAATGCATTTCCGGGCTGAAAGTAGAAGTTTATCAAATAGTTTGAATTGTAAAGGGTGTCACCCCTCCTACCCAACTGATGTAAACAAGACGAAAGTCTTTCTCTGGTCTGCATCCCCTTAACAATTGTATGTTTGATTGATTGATTGATTGAAAAGTTTATTAACAGATTGCAGAATGGGTACAGTACAGTACAGCTCAATACATACAATTGTTAAGGGGATGCAGACCAGAGAAAGACTTTCATCTTGTTTACATCAGGGTCCCCCATTTTCAATTCATCATAACATATATGACTGAGCTGTACTGTACTGTACCCATTCTGCAATCTGTTAATAAAGTGTTCAATCAATCAATCAATCACTTGGCCCCAGAACCTGGATAAACACTTAGATTCCCAAAAGTAGTGATAGACTGTAGGTACCCAGGTCTGTTTGACATTTCGAACATAAAGGAGATATTGAACGGCCCATTTTGTTAGTTCTTTTTTCAATACGTTGCTGCGAGCTATTATTTGTAAAAATTATTGAACCACAGACAGCAATCGGAATACTGGCATTTCCATAACGCTTTGCTGCCACCCATTCAGTCCACACTAGTAGCAGCTGCAACTTTCATCTCTACAGTATATTTTTAAAAACATGAGGAAAAACTTTGCTTGAATTGTCTTTATTATGAAAACTAAAACAGGACGTTTGCATATTCTCAATGTTGCTGTCGACGTCGATGTACGGACTTGCTTCTTCACACCGGGTGGACAAAGTTTACAGACAAACGTTAGATTGTTTCCGTCTGAGTCAGTACTGACTTTAACGTTAAACTCTTTTAAATGCTCATATGCCGACGTCTAGAGGTAGAGTCTGACTCTGAGTGAGTGCTGCTGCAGCTCTCTGCTTCTGCTCGCCGATTCCGCTGTTCCACTGCTTGTTGTGAGGAGTCTGATGACGTAGCCAGGGGGCGTGAATATTTTAGGCGACCAACTTGTGTTCAGTGTTTCTCTGATTGGCCACTACACCCATGTGACCGCGGCAGCGCGAGAGAGCGGCGGTGTGGAAATAGGCTGCATTCTATTGCCATTCTCTGCGACAAACTCTAACCTTAACCAACTCCGAAACAGCGCCTAAACTTAACCCTTCTAACCTTAACCAACTCCGAAACAATGCCTAACCTTAACCCTAACCTTAACCAACTCCGAAACAATGCCTAACCTTAACCCTAACCTTAACCAACTCCGAAACAATGCCTAAACTTAACCATAACCTTAACCAACTCCGAAAGAATATTGCCTTGCTCTAAGACAAACTCTAACCTTAACCAACTCCGAAAAACAGTGCCTAAACGTAACCCTTCTAACCTTAACCAACTCCGAAACAATGCCTAACCTTAACCCTAACCTTAACCAACTCCGAAACAATGCCTAAACTTAACCGGCGAAAGAATGCACGTTAAAAAAAAATTGAAGGGATTCGAACTTGTCACCAACGCACAGCAGGATCCACAGCAAGGCGGCGAACCAGTTGAGCTAACAGTCAATGTTAAAAGAGGGGGAATTATGGCTGCATAATGCTGCCGCGGCAGAGCTCCTGTGCTTGAAGCCTGTTTACAGTGTGTTTTAACTGGGTTTTCGGCTGAAATGCATATGAAATCTGGCACATCTTTGAACGCTGTTATAATAGAGTGCTGAGAATGAACGCACGTTTGAACGCCGTTATACAGCGCTGAGAATGAACGCGTTCTCAATTATGTTCATTTAGCGGATATACAGTACGTTCAGTTCACGTTCGCCCAAAATACGAACGCGTTCATGAACGATCGTTCATTGAACGCGTTCAGGTACATCACTGGGTATGGGTTGTAGTGCAAATTCTTTACCAATAAATATAAAGTGTGTTTAGGTGTTCTAAAGTGTGTAAAGTGGGTGCTGCAGTGAGTTGTTTGTTTAAAGTGAGTGTGTGTGTGTGTGTGGATGTGTGTGCTGTGAGTGCATTTGATGGTTGTATAGTGTTATTGTTCGTTGAGCATCCTGATGGCCTGGGGATAGAAGCTTCTTCTGAGTCTTTCTGTGCTTGCCATGAGACTCCGGTATCGCTTGCCTGACCGCAGCAGTTCAAAGAGGCAGTTGTTTGGGTGGCTGGAGTTTTTGATAATTCTCTTAGCCTTACCCATGCATCGCTTGTTGTAAATGTTCTGGAGAGTGGGAAGACCCCTCCAATTGTGCGTTCGGCTGAACGGGCCACTCTTTGTAGTCTGCTACGGTCTTGTGCGGTGCTATTCCAAAACCAGGAGGTGATATTGCCAGTCAGGATGCTCTCTATTGTACATGAGTAGAAGTTCTTAAGGATCTTCTGACTGACTTGGAACTTCCTTAGGCGCCTGAGGAAGTAAAGGCGTTGCCGTGCCTTCTTCACAACACTGTCAATGTGTGTGGTCCATGTCAAGTCCTCGGATATGTGGACTCCGAGGTACTTAAAACTGTTCACTCTCTCAACCTGTGCCCTGTCAATGCTGAGGGGGCTGTAGTCCCTGATCCCCGACCTCCTAAAGTCCACAATCATCTCCTTTGTTTTGCTGACGTTCAGGGAAAGGCTGTTCTCCTGACACCACTGTGACAGGTTCTCTACCTCTTCCAGGTAGGCCCTCTCGTCGTTTGCAGAGATCAGGCCCACCACTACTGTGTCGTCAGCAAATTTGATGATTGTGTTGTTGTTCCGCTGTGCCACACAGTCATGTGTGTACAGGGAGTAGAGGAGGGGACTCAGGACACAGCCCTGGGGGGCCCCTATGTTGAGAGTGATGGATGAGGAGGTGCAGTTGCCTGCTCTCACCACCTGGGGTCTGCCCGTCAGGAAGTCCAAGACCCACTGGCAGAGGTCATAGTTCAAGCCCAGGTCCCTGAGCTTGGCTATGAGTTTGGAGGGGACTATGGTATTGAATGCTGAGCTGTAGTCGATGAACAGCATTCTCACATAGTTCCCCTGCCTCTTGTCCAGGTGTGATGCTGCTGTGTGCAGGTGGAGAGGAGGCGGGTTGAAAGAGGAGGTGTGGATGGAGGGGGGGGGGGGTGTTGAAAGAGGAGGTGTGGATGGAGAGGGGGTGTTGAAAGAGGAGGTGTGTGTGTGGGGGGGGGGGGGGGGGGGTAGGTACTCGGAGGTATACGTTATTTTAAAGGAGCACTTCACCCAATAATAGAATCCAAGAAACAGTAGAAATACTTGATGAATTAAATTAGGTTAGATCCAAATGTATTGTATTGTATTCGAGGACTAAAAACATACCTCTTCACCAAAGCTTTTTCTTAGTTTTAACCTTTTACAATGTAGCCTTTGTGTGTTTTATCCCTTTTTTTTTTAATGTTTTTATGCCTTGTTTTTTAATTGCCTATGCTTTTAAAGCCTATCTTTTTACCCTATAGCACTTTGAGATTTGGTTCCAAATGTAAAGTGCACTACAAATTAAATGTATTATTATTATTATTATTATTATTATTATTATTATTATTATTATTATTATTATTATTATTATTATTATTATTATTATTATTATTATTATTATTATTATTATTATTATTATTATTATTATTATTATTATTATTATTATTATTATTATTATTATTATTATTATTATTATTATTATTATTATTATTATTATTATTATTATTATTATTATTATTATTATTATTATTATTATTATTATTATTATTATTATTATTATTGTCATCATACAGCACAAGTACAGTACAATGAAAAGAAGTCTGGCATCCAACCGGAGTGCAAGTGTAGCAGTAAAGTGCAACAGTAATATACAATGTACAGGAGATTAAACTGGATATAACGTCTCTCACTGGACAATAACACCACCAGGTGCCACACAGAGTGACATACAGATCAGTGGTCAAGTGGAATTGACTTCAAAATCATATTACGAGCGGCTAAGTGGCGCAGTGGGCAAGGCGCTCGCCACTAACGCAGGATATGCTGGGTTCGAGCCCAGCTCTCGGCGTTTGCTTCCGGCTTGGCTGGTCGTTCATATACAGTATTAGGGGGTGAGAAAGCCGGTGGGTGGGGATCGGACGTTGTGGACAGCGACTCCTACAGGTCGGTTGGTGCGCCTGTACAGCAGAATCAGGAAGCAACGTGAGCCTCCTCGCGAGATCGTGCTGTACAGGTGAAAAGATGCGACAGCTGCCTCCTCGTGTACCGGAGGGGACACGTGATGCAAGGCTTGGTCCACATTGCAGCCGACCAGTGGGAGGCATGGTCTAGCAACGTTCGAGACAGGGGAGGGTAGAATTGGATGATACGGAAAAATTGGGGATGGGAGAAAAATAGAAA
This sequence comes from Notolepis coatsorum, assembly GCF_963971535.1. NCBI lineage: Eukaryota > Metazoa > Chordata > Actinopteri > Aulopiformes > Paralepididae > Notolepis > Notolepis coatsorum. Next base: position 110,220,350 of record NC_140178.1, on the reverse strand, counting down.
ATGGGGGGAAAAAGTAGATCAAAAAAACAAAACAAAAAAAAATCATATTATGCAACATAATAATATATGGTTTTACTTTAAAAGAACACGCCAACTTTTTGGAAAATTAGCCATGCATGCATTAGGCTTTTTTTTTAACAACAGGGCTTTTGAGGCAATGAAATCACTGCGCCCAAAATTCCTAGTATATATATCTGCTTAGAAAACGAAAATGTCTAATTATAAAAATAAATAAAAATCTCCACGTGGTAAACACACAGGTCACAACAAGTTTTGGAGTTGTATTTGGAGTGTATTTCGTGACTTTTGGGAACTAGGCTACACTGGCACACCTACTTCCAGTGAATGACGCTAAGCTAGGCTAACGGTGCGGCTGTTCCCTAAGCCCAATGCATGCACAGAGAAGAAAAGGGTATGTATCTGCTTGTCTAACTCCAGGGTAGATGGCAAAAAAAATCCCAAAAGTTGGCGTGTTCCTTTAAAGGGGAACTATCTTATAAATGGCCTTTTTCAGTGTTTAGCATTGTTTCCTAGCTATGTGGACTTATAAGTTAACTTAGGTTAATAGGATCTATGTCTCTAATTCTCATATTGGCGCATTCTTCCAATTCTCCTCTCACAATATTCACCCTCACTGAACTGAGTCATCTGAAAATGTGCATATCTGTGATGTCAGAGATTTCTCAGCTGCATAATAATGTGGCAGTTGATGTGGCAGTTGGCACCAGGCCACACAGTGGTTGGAGCCCAGCCTCAAAACGGCTTAAGATCTTGAGGTAGAAAAATGCTATGTTTGAGTACTTGAATAGAAATACAAAACAATGATTTCTTTTGAAAAAAACCTTACAGAGGTGTTCCATAGACTCACAGGAATTGTGTAAAAGTGCCCAAATAGTGAAAGAAAAATTAAAATAGTCCCCCTTTAAGACCGACGGGCCCGGTACGGGGCCGAAATCTATATCACGTCATAAATAGATCAATATACAGTCCGTATTAATTCATGTTGTGTTAATTGGCTTTCAATGGACATCAAAATTTCATAAAACTATACTACCCAGCTCACACCAGCCTCTGTGAAAGCTGCTGAAAATATTCTTAGCTTTACGTTACGTTATTTTCGTGATTATCTCATGTGTCGAACAAAGGAGGAACTGAAGGACGGCAGAGGACAGAGGACAGAGTGTCTCCCTGCTGGACAACAACACCACCAGGTCCAGAGGACAGAGAGCTCCCTGCTGGACAACAACACCACCAGGTCTAGAGGACAGAGTGTCTCCCTGTTGGACAACAACACCACCAGGTCCAGAGGACAGAGTGCTCCCTGCTGGACAACAACACCACCAGGTCCAGAGGACAAAGTGCTCCCTGCTGGACAACAACACCACCAGGTCCAGAGGACAGAGTGCTCCCTGCTGGACAACAACACCACCAGGTCCAGAGGACAGAGTGTCTCCCTGCTGGACAACAACACCACCAGGTCCAGAGGACAGAGTGCTCCCTGCTGGACAACAACACCACCAGGTCCAGAGGACAGAGAGCTGGACAACAACACCACCAGGTCCAGAGGACAGAGTGCTCCCTGCTGGACAACAACACCACCAGGTCCAGAGGACAGAGTGCTCCCTGCTGGACAACAACACCACCAGGTCCAGAGGACAGAGTGCTCCCTGCTGGACAACAACACCACCAGGTCCAGAGGACAGGGTGTCTCCCTGCTGGACAACAACACCACCAGGTCCAGAGGACAGAGTGTCTCCCTGCTGGACAACAACACCACCAGGTCCAGAGGACAGAGTGCTCCCTGCTGGACAACAACACCACCAGGTCCAGAGGACAGAGTGCTCCCTGCTGGACAACAACACCACCAGGTCCAGAGGACAGAGTGCTCCCTGCTGGACAACAACACCACCAGGTCCAGAGGACAGAGTGCTCCCTGCTGGACAACAACACCACCAGGTCCAGAGGATATAGTGTCTCCCTGCTGGACAACAACACCAGCAGGTCCAGAGGACAGAGAGCTGGACAACAACACCACCAGGTCCAGAGGACAGAGAGCTCCCTGCTGGACAACAACACCACCAGGTCCAGAGGACAGAGGGTCTCCTTGCTGGACAACAACACCACCAGGTCCAGAGGACAGAGAGCTCCCTGCTGGACAACAACACCACCAGGTCCAGAGGACAGAGAGCTGGACAACAACACCACCAGGTCCAGAGGACAGAGTGTCTCCCTGCTGGACAACAACACCACCAGGTCCAGAGGACAGAGTGTCTCCCTGCTGGACAACAACACCACCAGGTCCAGAGGACAGAGTGTCTCCCTGCTGGACAACAACACCACCAGGTCCAGAGGACAGAGTGTCTCCCTGCTGGACAACAACACCACCAGGTCCAGAGGACAGAGTGTCTCCCTGCTGGACAACAACACCACCAGGTCCAGAGGACAGAGTGTCTCCCTGCTGGACAACAACACCACCAGGTCCAGAGGACAGAGTGTCTCCCTGCTGGACAACAACACCACCAGGTCCAGAGGACAGAGTGTCTCCCTGCTGGACAACAACACCACCAGGTCCAGAGGACAGAGTGTCTCCCTGCTGGACAACAACACCACCAGGTCCAGAGGACAGAGAGCTCCCTGCTGGACAACAACACCACCAGGTCCAGAGGACAGAGTGCTGGACAACAACACCACCAGGTCCAGAGGACAGAGTGCTCCCTGCTGGACAACAACACCACCAGGTCCAGAGGACAGTGTGTCTCCCTGCTGGACAACAACACCACCAGGTCCAGAGGACAGAGTGTCTCCCTGCTGGACAACAACACCACCAGGTCCAGAGGACAGAGTGTCTCGCTGTTGGACAACAACACCACCAGGTCCAGAGGACAGAGAGCTGGACAACAACACCACCAGGTCCAGAGGAAAGAGTGTCTCCCTGCTGGACAACAACACCACCAGGTCCAGAGGACAGAGTGCTCCCTGCTGGACAACAACACCACCAGGTCCAGAGGACAGAGAGCTCCCTGCTGGACAACAACACCACCAGGTCCAGAGGACAGAGTGTCTCCCTGCTGGACAACAACACCACCAGGTCCAGAAGACAGAGTGTCTCCCTGCTGGACAACAACACCACCAGGTCCAGAGGACAGAGTGCTCCCTGCTGGACAACAACACCACCAGGTCCAGAGGACAGAGTGTCTCCCTGCTGGACAACAACACCACCAGGTCCAGAGGACAGAGTGTCTCCCTGCTGGACAACAACACCACCAGGTCCAGAGGACAGAGAGCTCCCTGCTGGACAACAACACCACCAGGTCCAGAGGACAGAGTGTCTCCCTGCTGGACAACAACACCACCAGGTCCAGAGGACAGAGTGACTCCCTGCTGGACAACAACACCACCAGGTCCAGAGGACAGAGAGCCCCCTGCTGGACAACAACACCACTTTCCGACAACAGCCTTGACCGGGGCTCGAACCGTGATATTCCAATTGTGAGTCCGGAGCTCTACCCATGTAGCCACGCTGCTATATAGATATATACAGTAGCATCTACAGGTATGTAAAAAGGATGATACACTATGCAGGTATATACAGACAGATGTGGATAAATATATATGGTAAATATAAATATACTGTATGTATAAGGGATATACAGCATTATTGTACATGCTTTCATACAGAGTTATATGGGTCATATTATGCATGTATATAAATATGTATATAGAAGAGATTATATGTAGGTATATGAATTGAAGAGATTTGGTTTAACAAAAGCAAAACTATATCAAAACATCCGTTTACAAACTCTCTCACAATTTACTCTCTCTCGCAGCGTAATCCAAGTCTCGTTCATCCAGTCGTAAAGTCAGAGCTTCACAAACCCTGCAGACAGAAACATTTCCGCTTCAATGCTGCCTTCAAATGGAACCTGTGAGTTTGTTAGATATATTTCTGGCAAGTAATTGATATACAAATGATAATTTTTGGGTGAAGTGCTCCTTCTGCCCCCTTAGCAACTATTTTGTGTTTTCTGCCTATATGTATTTGTGTTTCTGTGTACAACGATGGCTGTGTTGATTATTATGTCATGAAATTGGGTCAGATTGGTCATCTTTGATATATATTCAATGTATAAAAGGATCATCATTATAATACCTCTAAAAAAAAGTTATACACTTTAGCCTGGCAAAACACCTAGTGTTTTTTTTGTGTTCTCATTGACTCCCATGTTAAAACGCTGATTTTTTATCTGCACTCATTCATTCAATTGCCGCTGTAATGATCAAATAAACACTATTTTCGTACCACCAGGAGCCTGTTGCTCTCCCATGAGTCCGTTACCGGATTATGACACACGGTGGCGCAGTTGCACTATGGCTGCACTATGGCTGGTGTAGGCAGTCAAAGCACCGGGCCGCTGTGCTTCCTATTGGTCCAGGCGTTGATGTGAGCAGCTTGCAGCCGTGTGTGAGTGCTCTGGAGGGGGGGGGGGGCTTGCGGATAGAGAGAAGCGATTGGAGGACTTCCTCCTCCTCACACACAGCGGCTGAGCTGTGCAGGGGTGGAGCCTGCCTCGCACGGCTTTGCTCTCACAGAGTGAGGAGCAAATAGCGGAAGAGGGCTGGTCCTTCAGCAAACGGCGGTCTGCTCTTCAGAATTTACCGGGAGAAATGTTTACTGTACCCCCGCGGACATAATAAGCAATAAACGGTGCTTACTAACATTATTAGTTACGCTATTTCTGACCGAATTAGTCATTCATTTGTAAATATGAAGACATATTCTTTTTCACATGGACTCTGTGCATCTTTTCGACGCTGAACTTATGGGTTGAAAACATGTACAAATATGAACTAAATGCAGATGTCTGCGTTTTTTTGTCATAAAAAGGGATTTAATATCAAACAAACGGGAATATAAGTGGTTAAAATTTGGAAATAGTTGTAATCTTTTACAGATATATTGAGGTTAGGATGTTAGTACATTTCCTGAAAAGATTATTTTTTTAAATGTTAAAGATTAAGAATTATATGGCCTTGCACTTCATGCAAACATTTCCTGCTTATGATTACAACTCTGCAAAATCGTTAGGGGGGCATAAGGGCCCTTTCACTACCACACTACCAACGGGTTAACCCTTTCACTCTGACAATACAGGAGGTTAACCCTTTCACAACCACACTACAGAAGGTTAACCTTTCACTACCACACTACAGAAGGTTAACCTTTCACAACCACACTACAGAAGGTTAACCTTTCACTACCACACTACAGACGGTTAACCCTTTCACTGAGACAATACAGAAGGTTAACCCTTTCACAACCACACTACAGAAGGTTAACCCTTTCACTACCACACTACAGAAGGTTAAAGGTGTATAGTATACCATCACAGGTCCGCACAGAGGTGGCCTGTACCAGTATGTATGCGCAGGTCTATAACCTGGTGTTATATACTTGTACTGGCATCGCGTCCCGCTCTTATGCCATACCGAGATATACCTCATCTCCTAGTACCTACTGTACTACATAACGAAAAACTAAACACCCTTGCACTTGACCAGGCCCCGCCCCAGTGACTTACGTATAAGACACCAGGCGTGGTCACCACTCCCCCTTCCTCTTTTTTGTTTTCCATCATGGCGGTTGCTTTGCGCCCTGTGTAACGACAGGTTATGTATATAACCTAGTTATATGAGTACTGGCTAAGCGTCCCGCTCTTAAGCCATTCCGAGATATACCTTATCTCATGTACCTACTGTACACCATCAACGAAAAATTAAATACGCCCATCACCTGCCGGGCCCCGCCCCTATAGAGGCGTACTCTATAAGATACTAGGCATGGTCACCAAACACTCTTCCTCGCAAAAAACCCGTTTCCAGGAAAAGATTCCCCAAGGGAACTCAGGGCCGCTTAAGAGCGGGACGCTTAGCCAGTACTCATATAACTAGGTTATATACATAACCTGTCGTTATATTATCGTACTTGGCCATCGCGTCCTGCTCTTAACATTCCGAGATATGGGGTAGAGCGGACGCGAGGCCCGACAGATGTACCCCCTGAGGACCCGTAAGCCCACATCAAGGGGTTGGGGAGTCCCGTCACCCCATCCTTCCTAATGAAGGGGGGGCGCAGTCAACTCCACCCGAGTGCGAGCAAGAGGGAACTAGAACCCCTTGAACACACAGCACAGGCGGAACCACGTGTGACCCAACACACTGTGGCCCATACCCACACACTCCTGCTACCCTACCAAAGGACGGGAAGCAGGAAAGGCCACAGACCCCAGAACCGCCTGGGAGACAGAACCCCCGGTCATGACCATGAGGTAAAACCTTACAAAGGGGCCCGGGGAGGACCATGAAGCTGCAGCACAGATGTCCTCCACCGAGGCCCCACCCAGCAGAGCGGCAGAGGCAGCCACCCCACGAGTGGAGTGCGCCCTGACGCCCCCAGGGGGATCCAGCCCGGCCAACGTGTAGCAGAGGGCAATGCCCTCGCACAACCAATGGGACAGGCGCTGTTTCGATAGTGCCTTACCGGCACGAGAACCACCGTGACAGACAAAAAGCTGATTGGTAACCCTGAGGTCCTGAGTACGGCTGAGGTAAATTCCTAAAGCACGGACCGGACATGACAGGTGAAGGCCTGCATCTAACTCACTAGCGTGAGGAGGCGGATGAAACGCCTGAACCACAATATCCCTGGAGCGGAAGGAACTCCGGATATTTTTAGGCACGAAAGCAGGATTAGGCCGCAGAGTGGCACCGCAATCGGAACGAAAAGACAGGCACTCTGGATGTATTGAAAGAGCACAGAGCTCACCCACGCGTTTAGCGGAGGTGACAGCCAGCAAAAACGCGGTCTTGAAAGACAGCCGTCCCAACGGTGCTTGCTCAAGCGGCTCAAACGGGGCCAAGGACAACCGACCGAGGACCAATTGAAGATCCCAACTCGGAGCCAAAGAGCGTTGCACCGGCTTAACGCGTCGAGCGCCAAGCAGGAAACGCTTCACAAGAGGGTGGCTGAACAAGACATCCCCCTCAAACCCCTCATGATAGGAGGATATAGCTGCTGCATATACTCTCACCGTCGAAGCCGACAGTCTACCAAGGAGAGACTGGAGGTAACCAAGGACAGCATCCAGGGGGCAGGAGACTGGGTCCCGGCCCCCCGCCTTACACCACTATTGGAACATATGCCATCTGCCCATGTAAAGCGCGACAGTGGAGGGAGCATGCGCATTCCGGATGGTATCAACCACAGAAGGGTCCATCCTCTCCAGACTTACCCTCCCACCAGCCACACCAACAGGCGTTGGCTCAACACCGGGTACTGAAACAGCAACCCGTGTTGCTGAGAGAGGGCCGTCGCCGACCAAGGAATAACCCAAGGCGGAGCGACCAGTAGCTGGATCAAGACCGGGAACCACACTGCCGTGCCCCGGTCCGGCGCGACCAGGATCACCGTCCTGCGCTCCCTCCGTATCCGCTCCAACAGCTGACTCAACAGCTGTACAGGAGGAAAGGCGTACAGAAGACCGGGCGGCCATGGAAAGATCGAGAAAGCATCCACCCCCAAGGGGGGATGATCTGCTCGACTGACCGGGAACCACAAGGGGCACTTGTGAGAACGTCGGCTCGCAAACAGATCCACCGAGGCCTCCCCAAAGCGATCCCAGATCTGCCTGACTATATCGTGGCGGAGTTCCCAATCGTCGTAACGAGGACCGCCCCGAGACATCATATCCGCGCCCACATTCTCTGCACCAGGGACCGACCGCCGCCCGGTGCAGGCGGATGGAACGAGTCCCACCCTGCCTGTTGATATACGCCGCTGCCGTCATACTGTCCGTTCTGACCAGAACGTGCTCGCCTACCACCAGGTGGTCGAACCGTTTGAGGACCAGGAGGACCGCCTTCAATTCCAACACATTGATGTGCGGGGTAGACGGGCCAGCATGGACCTTCGTCCAGCTGCCCCCCACTGCATGGGTCCGACACGTCCCTCCCCAACCCGTGAGAGAGGCGTCGGTGAATACCGTGACGTGTGAGCGCCTGCTGCCCATGGGGACCCCAATGGTGAGGATACCCAGCCTCCTCCAATGGGCGAGATCTCCCCATATCGACAAAGGAACCGTCAACCGTTTCCATTTGTCCCTCACCAGATCTATTCCCATAGAGAAAAACCACCTCTGTATCCTCCTAATGAAGAGGAGGCCAAGAGGAACCACCGTGTGAGCAGATGCCATCATACCGAGCAGGCGCATCACTTGCAGCGCCGTGACCGTCCCTCCCAGACGGAAACCCCCGAGCGTGTGAAGGATAGACACCCTCCGCTGCTCCGAGAGGGTTACAATCATGGGCCTTGACCTCAGCGTCAAGCCCAAGTACTCCACCTGTTGACTGGGAAGAGGTGTACTCTTCTTCCAGTTCACAGCAAAACCCAGCCTGGTGAGGAATTCCACCACCAGCCTGGTATGAGACCTGGCAACCTCCTCCGAACGACTGAGGAGTAGAATGTCGTCGAGATAGAATAGAACCCGTATTCCCCGACGACGTAGAGGCTCCAGCGCAGTCGCTACGCACTTGGTGAATGTGCGGGGAGCCAGAGAATAGCCGAACGGCAACCTCTGGTACTCGTACGCTACGCCCTGAAACAGGAACCGCAGGAACTTCCTGTGAGGAGGGTAAATCGGGATGTGAAAATACGCATCCTTCAGGTCTATGGAGGTGAACCAGTCTCCCCTTCTGACAGCAAGCAGAAGGAGTTTGACGGTCAACATCCTGAATGGTCTCGCTACAATCATACGATTGAACGCGGACAGATCCAGTATAGGTCTGACCCCCCCTTTTTCTTGGGCACCAGAAAATAACGGGAGTAGACGCCTGACATTGCGTCCTCTCTTGGGACCACGACTACGGCCTGCTTCGCCAACAGAGATTGGATCTCATTGGCCGGGGCTGTCACTGCTTCCGACCCTGACAATAGGGTCGGCACCAAACCTGAGAACGGAGGGTGGGGTTGTGCGAACTGCAAAACAAGCCCCTCCATCAACGTTCTTTCTATCCACCCCTCCAAACGGCATTCTTGTCGCCATATGTGAAAATAATCCCACAGCGCACCCGCCGTCAACTGACGCTGGGCCGCAAGGAAGAGTAGATAGTTGGCCTGGTCCCTCCCGCTGTGCGACGCACCCAAGGGGGGACCCCGACAGAAAGGGCCGGTTTGATACGGGAGAAGCTGCCATCAAACTGGTTGACACACACCCCCCCCCTGAACACCCCTCTAGCGCATGCTGAGGAGTTGTTCTACAGCTAGACACGCAAGGCATGAGGACCCCATGGGCTCCTACACGCCGTAGCCCTGCAGTGATATTGCTATCACCCAAATCACGCTTGCCTCTTCTTTGCAGACCACTGCCGCTCTCACGGGAGTGGGAGGCGTCAGCGTGACACCCCGCCTGGCGAAGGCGAGGCCGGGGTAACCCTTGCTGTGCATTCAACAGAAGAGGCCTCGAGTCCCCCTGCTGACCACTGTAGCTAGTGGCAGCCGTAACACCAGGCTCACCCATCACACAACGCGTGGAAAACGATCAGAGCCCCGCTTCCGTGGGTAACGGAGAGAGGATTGAACGGGGAGCGGGCTGCTCGCGGCAGAATGACGGCGGCTGGTTTTATCCAAGCCGAATACACCCAAAATGGCCGATCCCTCGGCCGCCAAGGCTGTCGGCCTTGTGGATCCCCGTTGACTCTCCGCCCAGGGTACCACTGGCGGGGAAAACATGGCCGCCTGTCGAGGGCCTCGCCACAGTCATTGACGAAGCCGTGCTCCAACCTCTGGCTGCACAGCGTGAGGCGGTGTGGGACCCAGATCAACAACTGCCTGCGCCTCCACAGAACGACTAAAAAGTCCTTCCGTGGAAAAAGGAGTCGTGAGGAGAGAAAACCTATCCTCTTCCCCAAGAGGAGAGTGCTCCAACCAGACATGCCTAATAACAAACGTTGATAGCATCCTAATCCTCCCCGCAGTTATAGCTTGCGACTGAGTCAAGATCTCTATAACACCACAAACATGCAACATGTTTACAATGTCGGCTGGACCCAAAACCCCACTACCCGACGCCAATGTGGATAGGAAAATAGCCAGCTGAGCCATAACACTGGCCGCCGCTACAAACCATCCTGCAGCAGTATACCACTCATCCGTCCATACTGCCACCCGCCGAGCCAATTCGCTCTCAAGCAATGGCCGGTGGGACATCGTTCATCCCCGCCGGGGCACAGGATCAAAGCTACCTGGCTACTTAGCCACGGTACACCCGGCCTGCACCCTGTTGTTAGCCCTTTTACCCGTAAAAAAGGTAAATAAGACTCAGCGAAACCCCCCACATTAGCAACCGACTGACCTTCATCAATGAACCGGGCAAGAGGAGGGAAAAGCGGCAACGTCCCACGGCGGGGAATATTAGAACAACGACCCATTTCAGCATCAACATTAGCATTAGCAGTAGCATTAGTAGCATTAGTGTAAGCAGCATGCTCCAGGATAGCCAGGAAATCCACTGCAGTTGGATGAGCACGGCCTGAGAAACCGTCGCCGTCCTGCCGCGAGCAGCCCGCTCTCCGATCACTCCCTTCCCCAACACCAGCGGAAAAGGGGCTCTGATTTGTTTCCTTTGGCTGCGGGCCGCGAGCCTTCGTTGAAGCGCATGCGGCCCCACGTTTCGCTTCTCATGGGGACAGGGGCTGACACCCAGTTGATGGCTGAGCCTGGGTCTGTCCGTGAGAATGTTGTGCTGTCACGTGGCTTCCTCGCTAGGCGTTATGCGTCTGCGATTGGCGAGCCTGGTGTTACATCTGTCACCTTCGATGGTGATCAGCAGGGGGACTCGAGGCCTCTTCGAAAGAATGCTCAGCGCGGGTTTCCCCGACCTCGCCTTCGCCAGGCCGGGTATCACGTTGATGCCTCCCACTCCCGCAAGATCGGCAGTGGTCTGGCAGGCGCGCGTGATTTAGGTGGTAGTAATATCATTGCAGGGCTACGGTGTGTAGGAACCCATGGGGGCCTCACACCTTGCATGTCCGGCTGCAGAACAACTCCTCAGCATGTTCTGGAGGGGTGTTCAGTGGGGGAGCTTTTGTCACTTGGTTTGATGTCAGCTTCTCCCGTATCAAAACCGGCCCTTTCTGTCGGGGTCCCCCCTTGGGTGCGATTGCCTCGTGGGTTGTATCAGGGACCGTTGTCCCGATTCCACGGAACGCCCTGCCCGCACGGTTGGCGGGTTCAGAGTTGGCTACGCACAGCGGGAGGGACCGGGCCGCCTATCTACAGTTCCTTGCGGCCCAGCGCCAGTTGGCGGCAGGTGCGCTCTGGGATTATTGTCACATATGGCTGAAACAGTGCCGTATGTCGAGGTGGATGGAGAGAACGTTGAGGCGGGGGCTTGTCTTGCAGTTCGCACAACCCCACCCTCCGTTTTCAGGTTTGGTGCAGACCCTGTTGTCAGGGTCGGCAGCAGTGACAGCTCTGGCCGATGAGATCCAATCTCTGTTGGCGAAGCAGGCCGTAGTCGTGGTCCCGCGAGAGGACGCGATGTCAGGCGTCTACTCCCGTTATTTTCTGGTGCCCAAAAAAACGGGAGGTGTCAGGCCTATACTGGATCCGTCCACGTTCAATCATCTGATTGTGGCAAGACGGTTCAGAATGTTGACCGTCAAACACCTGTTAAACGCTGTCAGGGTGGGGGACTGGTTCACCTCCATAGACCTGATGGATGCGTATTTTCACATCCCGATTTTCCCTCCTCACAGGAAATACCTACGGTTCCTTTTTCAGGGCGTAGCGTACGAATACCAGAGGTTGCCGTTTGGCTACTCTCTGGCCCCCCGCACATTCACCAAGTGCGTAGTGACCGCACTGGAGCCTCTACGTCATCGGGGAATACGAATTCTTTTCTATCTCGACGACATTCTGCTCCTCAGCCGGTCGGAGGAGGTCGCCAGGTCTCATACCAGGCTGGTGGTGGAATTCCTCACCAAGCTGGGTTTTGCTGTGAACTGGAAGAAGAGTACGCCTCTTCCCAGTCAACAGGTGGAGTACTTGGGCTTGGTTCTAAGTTCAAGGCCCATGAGGGCAACCCTCTCGGAGCAACGGAGAGTGTCTATCCTCAACGCGCTCGGGGGTTTCCGTCCTGGAGGGACGGTCACGGCGCTGCAGGTGATGCGCCTGCTCGGTATGATGGCATCCGCTCACTCTGTGGTCCCTCTGGGCCTCCTCTTCATGAGGAGGATAGAGAGGTGGTTTACCAGTATGAAAATAGAGGGGCAAGTGGAAACGGTTGAAGGTTCCCTTGTCGATACGGGGGGATCTCGCCCACTGGAGGAGGACTGGTACCCTCACCAGCGGGGTCCCCATGGGCAGCAGGCGTTCACACGTCACAGTCTTCACCTCACGGGATGGGGGGGAACGTGTCGGACCAACGCAGTAGGGGGCAGCTGGACGATCCATGCTGCCCGGTCTGCCCTTCACATCAATGTGTTGGAATTGAAGGCGGTCCTCCTGGTCCTCAGGCGGCTCGCCCACTTGGTGGTAGGCAAGCACGTTTTGATCAGGACGGACAGTATGACAGCAGCGGCTTATATCAACAGACAGGGTGGAGTACGCTCCATCCGTCTACACCGGGCGGCGGTCAGCCTCTGGCTGTGGGCGTCTCACAATCTGCAAAGTCTGAGGGCGCTCCACATCCCTGGCAAGGAGAATGTGGGCGCAGATGTGATGTCGCGGGGCGGTCCTCGTCACGACGAGTGGGAACTACGTCCAGACATAGTCAGGCAGATCTGGGACCGCTTCGGGGAAGCTTTGGTGGATCTGTTTGCGAGCAGACAGTCTCACCAGTGCCCCTTGTGGTTCTCGTCAGTCGGGGGGACGATCCTCCCTTGGGGGTGGATGCTTTCTCGATGTATCCATGGCCGCCCGGGCTTCTGTACGCCTTCCCCCCCTCACACCTGATAGGTCAGTTGTTGGAGCGGGTACGGTGGGAGCACAGGACTTTGATCCTGGTTGCGCCGGACCGGGGCACGGCTGCGTGGTTCCCGGTCCTGATCCAGCTCTTAGTAGCCCCGCCGTGGCCTGTTCCTTGGTCATCGCGGGCCCTCTCTCAAGCGCACGGGTCGCTGTGGCACCCCCCTGTGCTGGGCCAGCTTCTGATGGTTTGGCTGGTGAGAGGGTGAGTCCCTCCACTATCGCGGTTTACGCGGGTAGGTGGCGTATTTTCCAAGAGTGGTGTAAGGTGGGGGGCCGGGACCCGGTGTCCTGCCCCCTGGACGCTGTCCTTACCTTCCTTCAGTCTATCCTTGATAGGCTGTCGGCTTCGACGGTGAGGGTATATGCTGCGGCTATATCCTCTTGTCATGAGGGGTTTGAGGGCGGAACGTTGTTCAGCCACCCTCTTGTGAAGCGTTTCCTGCTTGGCGCTCGGCGCCTTAAGCCAGTAAAACGTTCTCTGTCTCCGAGTTGGGATCTTCAATTGGTCCTCGTCGGTTGTCCGAGGCCCCGTTTGAGCCTCTTGAGCAAGCGCCTTTGGAACAGCTGTCGTTCAAGACTGCGTTCCTGCTGGCCATCACCTCCACTAAGCGCGTGGGTGAGCTGTGTGCGCTCTCGGTGCGGCCTGAGTGTCTGTCTATTCGTGTCGATAGCGGTGCCACTCTGCGGCCTAATCCAGTCTTCGTGCCAAAAAATATCCGGAGCTCTTTTTGCTCCAGGGATATTGTGGTTCAGGCGTTTCATCCGCCTCCTCATGCTAGTGAGTTCACCTGTCATGTCCGGTCCGGGCTTTGGGAATTTACCTCAGCCGTACTCAGGATCTCAGGGCTACCGATCAGCTTTTTGTCTGTTACGGTGGCTCTCTCACTGGTAAGGCACTGTCGAAACAGCGCCTGTCCCATTGGTTGTGCAAGGGCATTGCCCTTTGCTACACGTTGGCTGGGCTGGCCCCCCCTGGGGGTGTCAGGGCGCACTCCACTCGCTCTGTTAGGAGGGGCCTCGGTGGAGGACATCTGTGCTGCGGACTCATGGTCCTCCCCGGGTCCCTTCGTAAGGTTTTACCTCATGGACATGACTGGGGGTTCTGTCTCCCAGGCGGTTCTGAGGTCTGGAACCTCCCCTGCTTCCCGCCTTTCGGTGGGTTAGCAGGGTTGTGTGGGTGTGGACCACAAGGTGTTGTGTCACACGTGGTCCCGCCTGTGCTGTGCGTTTGGAGGTTTCTAGTTCCCTCTTATTCGCACTTGGGTGGAGTTGACTGCCGCCCCCTCTTCACTAGGAAGGAGGGGTGACGGGACTCCCCTCCCCCCTGGTGTGGGCTTACAGGTCCTCAGGGGGTACATTTGTCGGGCCTCGCGTCCGCTCTACCCCATATCTCGGTATGGCATTTTTCCCTGATGGAAAACTTTTCCCGAGGAAGGGGGAGTGGTGACCATGCCTGGTGTCTTATAGGAGGTCACTGGGGCGGGGCCTGGTCAAGTGCAAGGGTGTTTAGTTTTTCGTTATGTAGTACAGTAGGTGCTAGGAGATGAGGTATATCTCGGTATGGCATAAGAGCGGGACGCTTAGCCAGTACTCATATAACTAGGTTATATACATAACCTATCGTTTTGAGTTGGATTGGTTCTGAATTCATAACGCTGTGGGTCTGAATGTAAAGTGTAAACGGTCTTTCCAAAGAGAATCACACGGTGGTGGAGACACGTGTGGAGACTTCACTGTCAAACATCTAATCTGTCCTCTCTGTGTGACACACAGGTGGAGAGCTCTGGGCAGGCCTGAGAGAGAGAGAGAGAGAGGGACAGGAGAGAGGAGAGAGAGAGAGAGAGAGAGAGAGAGAGAGAGAGAGAGAGAGAGAGAGAGAGAGAGAGAGAGAGAGAGAGAGAGAGAGAGAGAGAGAGAGAGAGAGAGAGAGAGAGAGAGAGAGAGAGAGAGAGAGAGAGAGAGAGACAGACAGACAGACAGACAGACAGACAGACAGACAGACAGACAGACAGACAGACAGACAGACAGACAGACAGACAGACAGACAGACAGACAGACAGAGAGAGGACAGACGACAGAAGACAGACAGACAGACAGACAGACAGAGACAGACAGACAGACAGACAGACAGACAGACAGACAGACACAGTACATGACATTCAGAACATTCAACATGACTCTCCGCTGGAATGTTCATCCAGACGCCACCTTTGCGACGGCAGCGCATTCGGTCTTCCATGATGTCACGCACCGAACCACCAATCAGTCTCCATGATGACATCATCATCAAACGTTCCATGGCAGCCGGCAGCCCCGCTGTGGTGCCGCTTCATCCAGGGGGGGGGTTCTCTTTGTACTTTTCTCTCTTTCTCTCTCCTCTCTCTCTCTCTCTCTTCTCTCTCTCTCTCCTCTTCTCTCTCTCTCTCTCTCTCTCTCTCTCTCTCTCTCTCTCTCTCTCTCTCTCTCTCTCTCTCTCTCTCTCCTTTCTCTCTCTCTCTACCTCTCTCCCTCTCTATTTCTCTCTCTGTTTCTCTCTCTCTCTACCTCTCTCCCTCTCTCTTTCTCTCTGTTCTCTCTCTCTACCTCACTCCTCTCTCTGTTTCTCTGTTTCTCTCTCTCTCTACCTCTCTCTCTCTGTTTCTCTCTCTCTACCTCTCTCTCTCTACCTCTCTCCCTCTCTCTTTCTCTCTCTGTTTCTCTCTCTCTACCTCACTCCCTCTCTCTGTTTCTCTGTTTCTCTCTCTCTCTACCTCTCTCTCTCTGTTCTCTCTCTCTACCTCTCTCTCTACCTCTCTTTCTCTTTGTTTCTAGCTGTTTCTCTCTCTGTTTCTCTCTCTCTACCCTCTCTCCTGTTTCTCTCTCTACCTCTCTCTCTTTCTCTCTCTGTTTCTCTCTCTCTCCCTACCTCTCTCTTTCTTTCTCTCTCTTTCTCTGTTTCTCTCTCTTTACCTATCTACTTCTCTCTTTCTCTCTCTCTCTCCCTCACCCTCTGTTACAACCAAGTATGACTTGCCCTAAGGCCTCAACAGTCACAGGAAATATGGCTTGTTTCCCGGTAGGCCTTGGTTGTAAAATGGTGGACACGTTTTAGCAAAAATAACTATATTTATTTCCTACTACTCTAAATGTACAAAAGTGGAGAGATGGGTGCTCCAGCCTCCATGGTTCAGGATACAACAAAAAGCACATGGGCAAAATCAGGGGTGTAAAAAGTACCCAGAAATTATACGTGAAAGTATGGGTACCGTCTCAAAATCGTACTCAAGTAAAAGTCAGAGTATCTGGCTAAAAACACACTTGAGTAAAAGTAAAAAAGTTTCTACTTTTAAATGTACTTAAGTACTAAAAAGTAAAAGTAAAAACTTTTGTTCTGACTGTCTCTTCTTCTGATAGCAGGTGTTTAATCAAAGATCCCCGCTTTCTAGTCTTGCCCAAGGACCAATCAGCATGGGTATGGGCGGGTTAATTTTCCATTGATGGGGATTTGATTGGCTGTTTTTAAATAAAGAGCGGCCGCAGGATTAATAACGTTAACGTTAGTTCGGCCAGAGAAACGAATATACTAAATGGTTGGACCTGCGAGATTTGTACTTTGTACTTTGTAGGTCTGCACTTTAAATGTAAGGAGTAAAAAGTATGTATTTTTTCTCTGAAATGTAATTGAGTAAAAGCACAAGTATACAAACGTAATAATACTCAAGTAAAGTACAAATCCCTAAAAACAGTACTTAAGTATTGTAACGAAGTACAATTACTCAAGTACTTTACACCCCTGGGCAAAATAGAGCAAAGAGCAAATGGTCAAAAATGGTGAGAGCACAGGTGAGGGAGCACTGCAGTGACGAGCTCCTGGTCAGTTCTGCGCCTATTTCCGGGTCTAACAGCCTGCAAACTACCTGGCGTTCTATCGCCATGCTCTAAGACAAACTCTAACCTTAACCAACTTCGAAAGAGCGCCTAAGCTTAACCAGTGTAGACACTTGCAGTCCCACGATTGGGCGTACATGTCACATGACCAGAAATGACCTGGCCAATCAGAGACGCGGAAACAAACATTTGTTGTATAAAGTATTCAGGCGGTCTGTTCATATAGGGCGTGGAGCCTCGTCACCACACCTGTGTCCAATTACACAGAACAAATGTCAATTACAAGAAAAAACAGTGTGTCAATCACAACTCACCACTTAGTGACACCACACTCACACCACAATGTGAATGTATCACCAAAAGACAGTAAGTAGACCCTCCACCATGTGAAAGTACACATAACACCCTCTCTAAAGTTGTGTACCTCATTGCCTTAGGGCTGTCCCCGACTAAGGATTTGGATAGTCGACTATGATTGGCCAACATTTTCCGTTAGTCGACTATTAGTCGACTAAAAAAAAATATATATATATATATATATATATATAATATATATATATATAGGCCTATATATATATATTTTTTTTTATCATTCCATTTGGGCTGTGGGGGGTGCTTAATGTCTGAAGGAGTCGACTGAAGGCTTCTTGTCCTCTGCAAAAGCATGCAATTGGTCCACTGATGGATACATCTTGATTGTCGTGGGGCGGCGTGGCTCAGTGGTAGAGCGGGTCGTCCAATGATCGAAGGGTTGGTGGTTCGAATCCCGCTCAAGCCCATGTCCATCCCACTGCCGTTGTGTCCTTGGGCAAGACACTTAACCTACTTGCCTCGTATGAATGTGTATGCATGTGAATGAATGTTGGTGGTGGTCGGAGGGGCCGTAGGCGTTGATTATTCGCCACGCTTCCGTGAGTCTGCCTCAGGGCAGCTCTGGCTGCAATTGTAGCTTACCACCACCGGTATGACTGTGTATGAACGAATAATGGACTCTGTAAGCGCTCTGGGGTCAATGGGGTGTCACGAAGAGCGCTATATAAATCCAATCCATTATTATTATTATTGATATTTGTCTAGTCTAGTGTGTTAATTAGACGGGTGAAATCATCTTTCAGTGCCTCTGTGCCTGTTTTCGTAGGCAGTTAGCCTCTGGTATGCGTGCCATTAGCGTTAGCCACGCTTCTAGGCCTCTTTTCTTTTGGAAAGAATGATACAAAAAATAATAATAATAATAATTTTGTATTCGACTAAGAGGTTGGCAGTCGACTACGGCTCCTTTCGACCGATTATTCGACTAATCGACTAATAGGGGTCAGCCCTACATTGCCTGCATTTTTCTACCTCACTGTTTACTCATTTTTACTCACTGTACTTAGGCTGTACTTTAGATTGTATATTCCTCTTTTACTTACTTTTTTAATTACTATTTTTTTTTACTGTATGAAGCACACTCTCAGGCGCTCATACAGAACCAAGCATTTCACCGTAAAGTACATGTATTCTATTGTGACAACTAATAAACAAACTTGAACTTGAAACTTGATGACCTACTACAAGTAAACAGGACTAATGTCACTGTGATAAGTGTAACAGGGTAGATTAACCCTGCTTAGTGAGATAAGAACACAAGATAGTTCAGTGGTGAGAGTCCAGTGATATGAGTCTCTAGTGCAAAAGATCAAGATAGTCGGACTCGGTACGGTACCTGCTATCAGAAGAATAGACAGTCAGAGTGACCAGCTACAGAAGATGGCGACACACGATAGTACGAATGATGAAGAGGACGAAACGGTCGGCGTGGACGGACAAGACGAGCACCCATGGCCCTATCTCCATGAAATGTTCTCTTTGGCCGCAGTCAAGACTGATTCTTATAGAATGAAGTGTCTCCTTTGCCTCCCTGAACCCATGGAATTTCTGCCTTAAAAATGATCCCCTGGTCCAGTGTTTCTCAAAGTGGGGGGCGCGCCCCCCAGGGGGGGCGCAGAGGCATGACAGGGGGGCCTTGAGATTTTTTGATTCCAGAAAATTATCACTAAAGTGCTATCTGTTGCAGCTGCACTGTTCTCCATGAAAATACCATTTCTCAAAATCTGAAAATCATTATTTAATAAAACACAGAAAAGGATCACCAAGTTACTCTGGATAAAAAAAACCTTTACAGACAACATTGAGACAAAGCTTCCTGACACATCTCCATCCAAACTCTTGGAAGAACTCTTTGAAATCTCATCTGATACCACCTGGAGAGCTAGTTTCAGAGTGTGGTGCTGAGTACCAAGTATCTCATCTCATGGCCCACAAAGTATCTCATGATGCAGCAGTTAAGGTGTTGATACCATTCAGCACCACATACAGTATCTGTGTGAAGCTGGCTTTTCATCCATGACAGCTCTGAAAACAAAATATAAGGCCAATTTGAAAGGTCACGATATTGGTGTTATTTCAATAAATTTAAACATGGCCCATTTCATGACTATTTTGTTGGGGCGAGGGGGGGGGGCACAAAATATTTTGGTCCGCCAAAGGGGGGCCTGACAGAAAAAGTTTGAGAAGCACTGCCCTGGTCTATCCCTTGCAATAAAAAAAAGTTTTTACTTTTTTACTTTTACTTAACATGAAACACTGAACAACACAGGAAGTCTTTCATACCAACAGCCATCTGACTGTATATCGCCTCAGTGTGCCTCACTGAGATTAACAATCTATCAATGTGATTTTTTGCACTGGACTGTATAACTCATTGTATATAACTCCTGTACATTATCCATTTACTGTATATTTTTGGACTGTATGTTTTAGGATGTATATCTTTGACTGTGTATTCTTATTCTTTGGAATACCTAAATGTTTATTGTGAGCGATCTGTGGTGCTGAATTTCCCTCAGGATTAATAAAGTACTTCTATGTGTAGAATTATGTGTCATTGAAAAAGGAACTATTTTCAATTGTGTCCAATGAGAAACAAATTATTCCCAGATAGACTGTGTCCTCCACAAGTCCAAACTAATGGCAATTGTTTCTTGCCATCTATACGTTGGCTTTTGTCGGCAGATGATTTCGCTTACGGCCATACCAACCTGAACACGCCTGATCTCGGAAGCTAAACAGGTTTGGGCCTGGTTAGTACTTGGATGGGAGACCGCCTGGGAATACCAGGTGCAGTAAGCTTTTTGCACAGCAAGGAGGTGCTACTGATCCACTTCAAGCTCAAGTCTTTCAACTAGCTTTTGCACATTTCAGTAGTACACTACCTACAAACACTCATTCAAACAGCTTGAAAGTAAGTAACATGCCTAGTTCCTAAAGCTAATGGGATTATGTGTGACTGATTTACAGTAATATTGGCTCATTTAACATAACTAAGCTTTTGAAATTGGCTATCTCAAACTCGCCCTCTTTTCTTGATGCAAGTTGTGTTTGGAGGGTGGAGAAAAGGGGGCGGGATGGGGCGGGGCTTGAGAAGTAATAGCCAATAGGTAATAGCCTAGCGGTATATAGTGAAGACCATCAGCCAGACTCATATGTGCCAGAAGCACTATCCTCTGCCCGACATGTACAACTCATACTTACCTGGCAAGGGAGATACCATGATCAAGAAGGTGGTTCACCCATGGCGAGGCTCAGCCATTGCACTCCGGCTGTGCTGACGACGTGGACAGGAACAGGGGGGAAACTGGAGGTATGTCGCCACACAGAACAGAGGAAGGACACACACTTAAATACTAGACTAATTACAATTGACAACACCTGGCGCCGTCAGTCCAAAAACACAGAAACAATTACACACCAACTAGACACAAAAGCAAATCACAACAACAACCAAGGCAATATCACAAACAACAACCAGACAGGGGGATGACAATTAAACAAGGAAAGGAAAAGCCCAGGACAACATACATGAAGAAATTAACTCAACTATCTTAAAGAAACACAAAATGGTGGCCTGCATCATCTGGCCCATCTGATGGTGACCACTAGAGGGAGGTAGGAGACCAGGTAGGAGACCACTGCTCCCATTGTGGCCACTGTTCACTTTGAGCTGTGAGCAAAGTTCTCATTGTCCTCCCTGGAACTGTTACAATATTAGCATAGTAGGTAGTAATATAGACATATTATCATAGTAGTATAGACATATTATCATAGTAGTATAGAGATATTAGCATAGTAGGTAGTAATATAGACATAGTAGCATAGTAGGTAGTAATATAGACATATTAGCATAGTAGGTAGTAATATAGACATATTAGCATAGTAGTATAGTAGTATAGACATATTATCATAGTAATATAGTAATATAGACAATATAGACATATTAGCATAGTAGGTAGTAATATCAAGTTTCAAGTTCAAGTTTCTTTAATAGTTGTCATACAGAAGTACAGAATACTTTTATACAAAATGCTTCTTACTGTTACGCTCCAGAGACTGTGCAAGACAAGATAAGTATGAAATAAAATAACATAGTATAGCATGTGAATTAGAAGTAAAAAAAAATGAGGTCACAGTGTTCAGTATAGACATATGTACAATGTTCGATGCAGAATAGACGTAACCATGTCAAGTCCTCGGATATGTGGGCTCCGAGGTACTTGAAACTGTTCACTCTCTCAACCGGTGCCCCGTCGATGCTGAGGGGGCTGTAGTCCTTGATCCCCGACCTCCTGAAGTCCACAATCATCTCTTTTGTTTTGCTGACGTTCAGGGAGAGGCAGTTCTCCTGACACCACTGTGACAGATTCTCTACCTCTTCCAGGTAGGCCCTCTCGTCGTTGGCAGAGATCAGGCCCACCACTACTGTGTCATCAGCAAATTTGATGATTGTGTTGTTGTTCCGCTGTGCCACGCAGTCATGTGTGTACAGGGAGTAGAGGAGGGGGCTCAGAACACAGCCCTGGGGGGCCCCTATGTTGAGCGTGATGGATGAGGAGGTGCAGTTGCCTGCTCTTACCACCTGGGGTCTGCCCGTCAGGAAGTCCAAGACCCACTGGCACAGGTCATAGTTCAAGCCCAGGTCCCTGAGCTTGGCTATGAGTTTGGAGGGGACTATGGTATTGAATGCTGAGCTGTAGTCGATGAACAGCATTCTCACATAGACATATTATCATAGTAGTATAGACATATTATTTATCATAGTAGTATAGACATATTAGCATAGTACGTAGTAATATAGACATATTAGCATAGTAGGTAATATAGACATATTCAAGATTCAAGAGGTTTATTTGTCACATACATACCAGTGTAACGTCCCCAGGGCCGGCCCTTGCTGGGCCGGTTATGAGAATGACATTGGACATTTCCTCCCTCCTGACAGTGGTCTCCTACCTGATCCCCTACCTCCTTCTAGTGGCCAGAGTAGCCTGATGGTGCAGGCGGCCATCTTGGTTTGGTTCAAGATTATAGACTTTATCTCTAGTTATTTATTATCTTCCCTGTCTTTGTTTGATGTCGTCTCCCTGTCTGGTGGTTATGTGTGATTATGCCTTTTGTGAGGTTAGGTTATTCCTAGTGTGTTCTGATTTTATATTCTATGTTGTTGCCTGGCTTCTACCAGGTGTTGCTCGTTACAATTAGTCTGTGTATTTAAGTGTGGGTTTGTCATCACTTCCTGGTCTCCAGTACCCTCCAGTACCCTCCTTGTTACCCTCACCTACCTCCGTGTTCCCTTGCCCGTTGTTCCTCTCCCGTGCCTTGCTTCATGTTATTGAGTGTTGTAAGTAGTTCTTGTATTCCGTTTAGTTCATGTATTCCGTTTTCGTTCCTCTTTGTTTTCCTGTGTCCTTCAGTGTTGTTTTGTATTAGAGCCAGCTCGGCTTAGCCATTGTATGTTCCGTTTTGTATCGTTTCGTCATCCCAGTAAAGCCTATATATATTCCACGTTACCCTGCCGTCTCTACCTCCTCTCTTCTCGGTCTGCATATTGGGTTCTCCTCTCCTAATCCTAACAACCAGGGCATACAGTGAAATGCGGGTGGTCATGGCCGCATCGATTGTGCAATAATACTAATAATAAAATAGACATTAAAAAAAAGGTAATAAGAAGACAAGATGTGCATGATAAAAATAGACATGCTAAATTCCTGAGAAGGCACTGGGTCCTATGTACACATTAAAAGACAGTACGAAGTTTGGTAGTTTTTTCAGATATTGATTGAAGAGGTGTGTTTTTAGTCAACGGCAAAACATTGGGCTAGTTTCAGCTGTCCTGACTGTGGTGGGAAGTTCATTACACCATTGTGGAGTGAGGACTGAGAATAGCCTGCTTCGTTTTGAGATGACCCCCCAGGAGATTGAATAGGAGTGGGTCTGAGGCGGCCAGAAGATGCGGTAGGGGTCTTGAGGGTGTGTATTTAGAGAGCATTGACCCGAGGTAGGAGGAGGGAGCCTTTACCCCCGTTGCACGGAATGCCAGGTAAAGGACCTTGAAGTGGATTCCTGCAGCAATGCAGTGCAGTTCTCTGAGAAGTAAGTGGGCTACTGTGTGGGCTAACAATGTAAAGTGCTATGGTTAGGCCACTACGTCACCAAGCCAGGGCTTTATTAGATTAGGCTCATATCTAAAACGAGGAGTCGCTGGGGTTCAATCGAGTTCAGCTGAGGATGAATGAGCTTTTCAGGAAGTTCCTGGAAGAAATCGTATTAATAACCGAAATACAAACCAAGACAACGCCCTTTATTGTTCAGAAAACTTGCTCATCATCTCTCAGTTCAATAGGCCTCACAAGGTGTCCAAAACACAGTAGGCAAGGGCGGAGCTATAGGCTGACCTGGGCGGAGCTACAGGCTGACCTGGGCGGAGCTATAAGCTGACCTGGGCAGAGCGAAAGGTTATCCTATAACCTAGTTATATGAATACTGGCTGAGCGTCTCACTCTTCGCCATTATTATGAGATATCTCTTATCTCCTAGCTATGACGCCGGACATGGTCACACTCTACCTTCCTCACAAAAAGTTTCCAACACTGAAAACCCAACCAAGGGACCTCAGGGCGCTAAGAGCGAGACGCTCAGCCAGTATTCATATAACTAGGTTATAGGATAACCTTTCGTTATATTATCATACTGGCCATCGCGTCTCGTTCTTCGCCATTATGAGATATGGGGCAGAGCAGACGCGTGGCCCGACAAGTGTACCCCCTGAGGGCCCGTAAGCCCCAACCAGGGAGGAGGGGAGTCCCGTCCACCCGCCCGTCCTAACGAAGGGGGGGAGGCAGTCAACTCCACCAAAGTGCGAAAAAGGGGGAACCAGAGACCCCTAAAAAACGCAGAGCACAGGCGGGACCACGTATGACACATCACCCCATGGCACACACCTACACACCCAATGTGACAGGTGCTGCTTGGACAGCGCCTCACCCGCGCAAGGGCCACCGTAACAAACAAACAGTTGAACGGAAGCCCTGAGAGCCTGAGTCCTGAGGTAAACCCCCAGCGCACGGACAGGACACGACAGGTGAAGGCCCGCCTCCAAATCACTAGCATGAGGAGGCGGACGAATGCCTGAACCACAATATCCCTGGAGCGCAAAAAGCTCCGGATATTCTCTGGCACGAAGACTGGATTAGGCCTCAGAGTCGCACCGCTATCGGCCGAATAGACAGGCACTCCGAGCCGCACCGAGTGAGCACACAGCTCACCCACGCGCTCAGCGGAGGTGATGGCCAAAAAGAATGCGGTCTTCAAAGACAGCTGATCCAATGGCGCCTGCTCAAGAGGCTCAAACAGGGCCTCCGACAACCGGCCCAGGACCAGTTGGAGGTCCCACTCTGAGACAGAGAACGTTCCACAGGCTAGAGACGCCAAGCGCCAAGCAGGAATGTTCCACAAGAGGGTGGCTGAACAATGTTCTGCCCCCACACTCTACCATACGCCACTCCCCAGCGTAAGCCGCGGTAGAGGATGGAGCGCGTGCGTACCGGACAGCGTTAACCACAGAATAGTCAAGACGCATCCCCACCAGATTCACACTGTCAGCAGCCAAGCCTAGAGGCTGCCCCAGAACAGGAGGCAGAACAGAGTTCCGCGTGCCTGAGAGACGGCCCGCAGTGACCACGGAACAGGCCACGGCGGGGCCACCAAGAGCTGAATCAGGGCCGGGGACCACACAGCTGAGCCCCGGCCCGGCGCGACCAGGACCAAGTCCCGCGCTCCCGACGTACCCGCACCAACAGCTGAGCTACCAGGTGTAAGGGGGGGAATGCGTACAGAATCCCGGACGGCCACGTAATCGGTCCCAGACCTGCCTGACTATGTCTGGACGTAGTCCCCACTTGTCAGGGTGCGGACCGCCCTGCGACATCACACCTGCACCCACATTCTCCCTGCCGGGGATGTGGAGAGCCCTCAGGCAGCGCAGATGGAGAAAGCCCATAGCCAGAGCCCGACCGCCGCCCGGTGCAGACGGGGGGAGCGCACTCCTCCCTGTCTGACAATATACGACGCTGGCTTCGTGTTGTCCATCCTGACCAAAACATGCCTGCCCACCACATGGTGGCCGAGCCGTTTGAGGACCAGAAGGACAGCCTTCAATTCCAACACATTGAATGTAGCGCAGACCGGGCAGCATGGTCTTGCCAGCTGTCCCCTACTGCGTTGGCCCGACATGTTCCCCCCCCCATCCCATGAGGGAGGCGTCGGTGAAGACCGTGACATGTGACAGCCTGCTGCCCACGGGGACCCCGCTGGTGAGGGCACCAGGCCCTCCCCAGAGGACGAGGTCCCCCAGTACTGACATGGGAACCTTCAGCCGCTTCCACATGTCTCTCCTAGGATGGAACCTCCCGAGATCGCCGAGAACCAACCACTCGCCGCCGCTCTGAGAGGGATGCCCATATAGACCTTGAGCTTAGAAAAAGCCCAAGTACTCCACCCGTTGACTGGGAAGAGGAGTACTCTACTTCCAGTCTACAGTAAAACCCAGGCTGGTGAGACACCACCTGCCTGGTATGAGACCTGGCGATCTACCCTGACCGGCCAAGGACCAGAACGTCGTTCCAGGGTAGAATACAATTCGTAACCGCAGACGATGCAGAGGTCCCAGCACGGTCACCACGCACTTGGTGAAGATGCGGGGAGCCAGAGAGTAGCCGAACGGCAGCCTCTGGCACCCATACGCTAAGCCCTGCAAAGGAAGCATAGGTAAGCCCTAGGATGGAAAATCGGGATGTGAATACGCATCCTACAGGTCTATGGAGGTGAACCAGTCCCCCACCTGACAGCGTCTAACAGGTGGGAGACGGTCAACATTCTGAACCTTCCATGGGACAGGTCCAGTATGGGTCTGACACCCCCCCCCCCCCCCCCCCGATTTCTCGGGCACCAGAGAATACTGGGAGGAAACGCCACGCATCGCGTCCACCTTTGGGACCACGACGATGGCTTGCTTTGCCAACAGAGATTGGATCTCGTTGGCCAGAGCTGTCACCGCTGTTGACCCTGACAATAGGGTCTGTACCAAACCTGAAAACGGAGGGTGGAGTTGTGCAAACTGCAACACAAGTCCTCGCCTCAGCGTTCACCCCATCCACCTCGACATATGGCACTGCTGTAGCCATATGTGATGATAACCCCAAAGCGCACCCGCCGCCACTTGGCGCTGGTCCGCCAGGAACCGTAGATAGGCGGCCCGGTCCCACCCGCTGTGCGTTGCCAACCCTGGACTCGCAGGGTGTCTCGGGGAGCCGGGATATCGCACCCTGACACTACCAACGAGGCAATCGCACCCAAGGGGGGACCCCAACAGAAAGGGCCGGTTTGATACGGGGGAAGCTGACATCACACTGGGTGACATAAGCTCCCCCACTGAACATCTCCCCGGCATGGACTGCTGAGGATCTGTTCTGCAGCTGGACATGCAAGGCGTGTGGTCCCCACTCTGCCCGATAGGGTGGGTTCCTACACACCGTAGCCCTGCAGTGATATTACTACCACCCAAATCACGCGCGCCTGACTGACCACCGCCGGTCTTCCGGCCGTGGGAGGCACTAACGTGATACCCGGCCTGGCGAGGGCGGGGCTGGGGGAACTTGCGCTGCGACCCCCTGGTCCTCGAGTTCCCCCGCTGACAACCTTTGTCGTTGACAGACACAACAACAGGCTCACCAAACACAGACGCAGAACATGTGGCACGGACTTGACAGCCGCTTGACAGCACAGCATTCTCACGGACAGACCCAAGCCTAGCCAGCAACTGGGTGTCAGCCCCTGTCCCCATGAGAAGCGAAACATGGGGCCGCTTGTGCTTCACTGAAGGCACGTGGCCCGCAGCCAAAGGGAACAAATCAGAGCCCGTATCCCGCTGGTGTTGGGGGGGGGAGTGACCAGAGGGCGTGCTCATCTAATGTAGCCGATCCCTCAGCCGCCAAGGCTGTCGGCCTTGTGATCACCTGTTGTCTTTGTGTCCAGGGTACCTCAGGCGGGGGAAACATGGCCGCTGGTCGGGGGCCTCGCCCTCACCTCTGGCTGCGCGGTGTGAGGCGGTGTGGGGCCTAGGTCAAATACCGCCCGCGCTCCTGCGGAAAGACCAAAGTCCCTCTGCGGAGAGGGGAGCCCTGAGGAGGGAAAAACCTTCTCTCCTCCTCAAGGGGAGACTGATCCAACCAAAGATGTCTGTGAACAAGCATTGACAGCATCCTAGCCCTCCCTGCGGTTATAGCTTGCGGCTAGGTCAAAAGCTAATAACCTCAAAACCTTGCGCGATGTTATGACGTCGGCTGGCCCTAAGGCCCCACCACCCGACACCATTTTTGACAGAAAAAACAGCAATTCAAACAATGTTGCCAGTCGCTGCTAATTCTATACCGCGGCGGTATAGGCTTTAACAGCCCACCAGCCACCTGCCGGGCCGACTCGCCTCACGGTGTCAGCCGGGCGGGACACCGTTCCACCATGTCAGAGGCAAAGGACTGATGCCACCTGCTTCACAAGCACGGAGCACCAGTGGTGGCTGCAGACCAGTGGAGGTTATTCCATGACAACACGTGAAACACAAATTCACTCATAATTCATTATTATTATTAATTTACATATATATATATATATATATATATTTCTTTTTGTATTATTATTATTTTTTTTATTATTAGAAATGTTTTCCTCTGTAAAAAAATGCCAGTGATTTTTTTTTTCTTCAAAAATGGCTAAGTGACAGCTCTGAGCTCTCTGATCAGGCCTGCAGTCAGTAATGGCTAGCTGTCAATCACTCTGGTGCAACTTTCCCTGCACAGGCTGACCTTATGAATATAATAGCCAATCAAAATAGGCTATTAACGTCATCTAAGCACGGTCCGTGCATCTAAGCTCTTGCCATTCACGAACGGGGATTGAATGATTGACAGCCTTGAAATCCAATCAGAGAATGCCTGGCAATGCCAGTGCGTACCTGCGCAGCTGCAGCTGGACTGGCGTCAGTGTTCTAGAAGTTTCATCATCTCATGTGTGTAATTTGCCTGGAAAGAGACTGGAGTCTGAAGAAGAACATTCATTTGCCTAATATAATCATTCATATTTTAAGATCTTTATTCAATTGTTGAACTTCATCAACTTATTGTGCACTGCATCGTTTGATCATCGTTGATGATATATCTTTTTTCTTTTAATCTCAGTTGAAGACAGTAATTTAGTTCACGTGAACGTGCCGTCTTGGACTCTGTAAGCTAACTTGTTGTAGCTAGCTACTAGCTTAGCAAGCTAGTAGTTTAGTAAGCTCCTGTCCTGTCTTTCGCAATTTTTGTTCCCAAAGTCATCGAAACGTTCGCCCAGAGAAAGAACCACTGTGCTGCCTTCCTCTTCATGTGAGCAGCTACTGCTTTCTGCAGACATTTCGAGACTATCTTAGTTGGCAACTTGGTCCATATATGGGCTTATGCGAGTGCGTGACGCGAGGAATTCCCCTCTGCAGTCTGCAAGCATCCAGTTTACGGAGGAGACCAGACTTACGACGGAGGAGACCAGCGCTGCTCAAGCATGCAATTATAACTTTTGAAGCGAAAAGGATTATTATTGCAAGAGGACGTCCAACTCCCGAACTTGTTGTCTGACAGCGGCGTTTGACTGCACAGATGCTGCACAGATTAGAATGAAGACATCCGACAGCTTTTATGACAAAGTCATCGCAGAATTCACAAAGAATGATCGGAGGATGGACTTCATGTACAAATAAGGTAGGAAGTGTGCATATTTTGAGCATTATTTTGTATATTTGTGTATTGCATTGTAAATAGCTGCTGCGATTTGTTGGCCCGACGTGGCTGCTGTGTTTATTATGTGTGTGTGTGTGTGTGTGTGTGTGTGTGTGTGTGTGTGTGTGTGTGTGTGTGTGTGTGTGTGTGTGTGTGTGTGTGTGTGTGTGTGTGTGTGTGTGTGTGTGTGTGTGTGTGTGTGTGTGTGTGTGTGTGTGTGTGTGTGTGTGTGTGTGTGTGTGTGTGTGTGTGTGTGTGTGTGTTGTTTGTAGGCCTGTTTGAAGTGTGAGATGGAGGTTATTGCTCTGATGTGGAATGGGATCTCGTTCCAGATTTTGCTCTTTGTGTGGAAGAATGATCTTAGTCCATAATTATTTGTGTAAGCTGGTACTGGAAGTGCATGTGGGATTGATGTGGTGATACTTCTTGACTTGTAGCCTATTGTGTCTTGGCAGTAAAGCTGTGAGTGTTGGGGAAGTGTTATTTCTGAGCATAAAATAGAACGTGGCTAGATTTTTTGTGTAGTTCTGAAAGGTTGTAGCAGGAAAGTGTGAGAGTGCAGTACAGTGGTGAGTCCAGGGTGGACATTTACCATGCATTTTATAAGCTCTTTTTGCATGAAATTGCTAAGAAATTGCATGTAGATGTGTTTGAAACAGTGAGGATGAGAAATGGTCTGATCTTGCTGTAAACAAATAGTTTTTGATTTGCCTTCTTGACTAAGCTATTGTTGTGATGTGTGTAAGTGAGGTGTGTGTCAAGAGTTACTCAAAGGTATTTACTACTAGTGCCTGTTGTCTTTAACTGTAGTGTCTGTCTGCTGTCTTCATATCCACACTGTGTCTGTACTTCTTTATTACAATTTTGTATCTCTCCCGTCCTCCCCAATTTTTGAACTCACCAGCCACTATTGACACACACATTGGGGGATGTTTTATAAATATAATATAATAATTTGTGCTTCACCAAATAATTTGGTCAGCAGCCGCCACTGCTGCAGACAAAAGACTACTACTAGTCAAGCACTGCCTCACTAGTAGGCATGGAGCAACCTCCACTGTGGTGTGCACCCATGAAGGGGTAAATGAATAAATGAACGAAAACTCCACTAACACACTGCAGAATGAGCTAGCCCATACACACAATTGTTAAGGGGATGCAGACCAGAGAAAAACACCAGTCCCGCACACAATTCATAGATTCACAAAAAACACACCAGCCCTGAGCCTCAGCCCATCCACCCATGTAAATGGTAAACAAGCCCCTGTTAAACCCCCAACATTAGACACCGATTGACCGTCAGCATGAATGGTTAAGAGGAGGGAAGACCTTTTAGTAAAGACATCCCTCGGCGGGGACCAAGGAACGGCGTCCTAGCATTGTAGTATTAGCATTAGCCGCGCGCTCTAGGATAGCTGGGAAAACACCCAAAACAGAGTCATGACGACCATGTTTTCCCAAATATCCTGCCCCTCGCGCCAACACATCACCCAGCTGTCTCACGGAACAACGAGCAGTATCACTCATGCTAGTATCAATGCCTGTTAGCGCAGGCCCTACCCGTGCGCGTTGTAGCTCGACTGCTAACCGTCACGCGATGTCCCTCGATCCGCTGTCATGAGATGAGGAATCCCAGGACAGGCCCGATGCGCTGGTAGGATGTGCCGAGAAGATTCCAGGGGCTGGTGAACCTCCGGCGAAAACCCAACATTGTGTAATTTCTCCCTGCGTTTCATAACAGCTAGTTCACGGAGTGCACTGCAACATCCGTTGCAGCGGGGGCGTGGCCTGGTAACGTGCATGTGAGTGCAATTGTTTGTTCATGAGCACAGTAGGTGCTAGGAGATAAGAGATATCTCATAATAATGGCGAAGAGCGAGACGCGATGGCCAGTATGATAATATAACTATAGGTTCATATGGGCCAGGGTGCAGAAATACCTACCTATATAAGGGCCCAGATGAAGTGACACTCCCTTAAGTGTGCAGAGACGCCATTATATGTAGAAGAGAGTAGGGCCTGATAAGCGACAAGAGACAGTTTTTTATTATTTTATCTTACTTTATTATTTAGTTATCTTTTTCACAGCACATTATCTTAGAGTTATTTTTACATTGTTATTTCTTGATTCTTTACTATTCAAAATAAACTATTCATTCATTCAACTATGAAATGAAAATGAGCCATGGATAATATGACATGTTGTGAATCAGGTAAAGAGCTCATTATGTACATGCAGTCTGAGTCATAAATATAATGGACATTAACCCTTTCACTACCACACTACCAAATGGTTAACCCTTTCACTGCGACAATACAACGTGTTCTGTTTCGTAATGGATCTCGCTCAGCGTCACTACTGCACTATACTTCACTTGTGCACGCGCACTGAATAAAAAACTCCACAATGTACCTTTACATCCCAACATTCGTCTGGCCACACCCCTATCAGCTTACCTTCATAAGCAGGTGTGTGGTCACCTACTCGCCTCCTTCTTCGCTTTCACCACAAGGAAGTGCCTTCGGTAGATCCCCACTTGACGAGGTTGCTAGTTGAAGAAAGTTGAGACGTGTTTATATTGTGCTTATTTTTTTCTTCTCTCATAAATATTCAAGAGAAAAATCTAAGTCATAATGTCTACTTCGGAGAGTCGCAGAGCCACTCTCCACCAGCGGTTCTCCATTTCCGCCTCCGTCGTGCGTCCTGGTGCTGGGCTGTTGCCTCTTTCGTGGTTGACAGCCACGCCCGGTAGGCGTCCGATGGGTAGTTTGCCTCTCCAAGGAGCTGGTGCACCGGTGCTGCTGCCGCCGCGGTGGCCCGGTCGTAGCTCTGGTTCCTCTGCTTCCGGGGAATCGTCCGTTGTTGAGCGGCCGGTTCCTTTGGTTCCGGAGGATTTGAGACGCAAACTTTTTGCGTCTGCTCGCTCCCGTCGCAAGGTGGTGGCTTGCAGACGCGAACGGCCTGGATTTGGTGAATTGCTGGAGCCCAGTGAGGATGCGTCGGTCTCTACCTGCCCGATGGAAACAGAGGATTACATGGTAGAGGCAGACGGGTTCTTATTTGAAGGCCCGGTAGAGGCAGGGATCCCGCCCGTCCAGGTAACACTGGAGGGGGGTGAAATGTCTCCTTGGGGCGCCTTGTTTGAAGACGTTGAGGAAGACCCTCGGACTCATCGACAGGATGCCCTACTATCAGCCATATCAGACTGTGGCTCCTTGACCAGTCGAAGCCTGCTGCATGTGAGGGATGCGGGCTCGGTGGAAGAAAGTCTGCAGGGGGAACTGCAGGCTTTGTTTCCCGAGCTTATGGCGGTGGCGGCCGCTGCAAACGGTGTGCCGCTGCCGCAGCCTGCCCCTGTCCCTGATGATCTCATAGGTCATCTCTGGCAACGTCGCCTTGTGAGAGGGGTGGACGTTGTCTACCCATTTTTCCCCTCAATGGGGGCCTATGTTCGTCGGGGCCAGGTTGTATCCCACATCATGGGCCTCACCCCCGCCTACGTACCAGTTACGAGGGCGACGGGTTTGGTCGACGGTATGAGAGAGGGCGTGCCACGGCTTGATAAGCCGATGGCCGCGCTCCTCTGTCCGGAGGTGGTGTGGGAGCCGTTATGCAAGCCGGTTCCGCAAGGTAAATCGGCAAGGCGGTTGGCGTACTGGAGCGACCAGTCATTTATCGCCGGAACACAATCTTTAGCCGCGGCGTCTAACATCGCGCAGCTGGCAAGATTCGTGTCCGGGGTATTGACGGGCGGCATGGAGCTGAGTGATGAACACCATGACCAGCTCACCCAGGCGGCAGGAGCTGTCCTGCATCTGACGCAGCTGCAGGCTATAGCCGCTGGGAAAGTGCATGCCCTGGCGACTCTGAACCAGCGCCACCTTTGGCTGGAGCAGGCTCGTGTACCGGAGAAGAAAAGAAGTCCTCTTCTGACGGCACCCCTCTCCGATGCTGGACTGTTCGGGACGGCCCTGCAATTGATGACCTCAACGTGCAGAGAGATGGCAGAGGAGAGATCCGTGCTCCAACCCCATTTTCCCCCTCCCGACATCGCCGGTGGAGTCAGACGGCTACCACGTCGTCGAGCTACCTCCGCCGTGGCTGCTACTGCCTCCACCGCCACTGCTGGCCCGTCGAAGAAGGCCAGGAGGAGAGACGGTGCTGCTGCTGCAGCCGGCCCATCTACGACCGGAGGAGACGGTAGGGATCGCCGTGACCAGCAACCCATTGTCTACCGTCCCTCCGGGGCTTCTCGGGGTGGCAAAGCCTGATCGGCTCGAGGCAGCAGACGCCGCTAGACCCAGTGACTTTTTTCCCCTGCGGTCCCCTCTGTACCCCTCCCTGGCCTCTCATATTATTTGTTTGCTCATAAATAAAAAGTCCCCTCTAAAGGGGGACTGTATTTTTTGTTAAACAAACTGTGTGTTTCTTCACCAAAACATATGATGAGGTTGCAAAGTGTGAATCTGCACTAGTATACATTGATAGAAGGGTTACGTTCGTGTTATGAGCTTAAGCAAGGTCTGCAGCATACACTCGGTTATAGAAAGGTTTCTATCTCGGCCTGACACTCCACATGCAGGTAGAAGCTGGTTGTATGGTCTGTTGCTTACACATTGTTAGTTGCAGTAATGCTCGTATACACACGTTCCACGGCCTAGCCGTTACTCTCTCTATCAGTGTTTTTTTTCTATGTACAACATGGAATGCGGGTGTAGGATTCACACACACACACGACTTGGTTTTGTTGTAAACCCTGTTCACAGTTCTGTGGGTAGCGTGCATTGTATTAGCTTGCGCTATTCATTAGCATTCTACCAAAGGTTTCATATGCTACAGTTGTTATTGTGTGTAGGGGGAAGGGTTTTGTGAGGGGGTGCCGAATAAATCCCTCCTTCCCACTTGATTGGTCAGGGGGGTTTTCTCATCTCCTGTTAGGCCAGTCAGGGCCAAGCCGTTAGGCGCCTTGGCAGGGAGGGGGGGGGGGGGGGGGGAAGGGTTGCCCTGATTCTGCTCCTATTAAAAACAGGAGTTGAGTTGGCTTCCGTGGGTTAGATCTTTACGTACGATCTGTTGTGTCAAAGTGTCGGGTTAGAGTGTAGGACTTACGGGTCCGCTACGCTCGATTTTATGTGTAACTTGAGTCAGTTGGTCACGTGACTCATAGTTGCCATGGCTTTTTCATTCTACGACTCACGTGGGAAGGCTCTATGGGGAATTTCGGTCTAAATCCTCTGTGAAAGGGGTGACTGGATGTAAAAATGTAAACAGTTTTTACCCTCGGCTGTGTAGAATGGGATTCATGTCTGTTGGTGCTTCCTTCTTTTTTATTAAAAAGAGTTGGAGTTTAGGAAGCACCACACCCCTCTTGTCGTTTCCCCTGGGCGCCTTGGGGATTCACTGAAAGGTCTAACTAGCCTGTTCATTGATGTGGTTGTGTCCCGACGCACGCTTAAGTGCTAGCTCGGGGTGTTCTGTTAAAGATCATGCGGGTAGCTAGTACGCCTTGGTTGCTTGTGGTTGAAACAGCGTTTTTATAAAGCAACTGGGATGGAGGTTTTTTCCTCTTCCGACAACCTGTTATTGGTTCTCGACGGATTCTCGTTCATATCTGGGGGATGATAACGGAATGGATCTGAACATATGTAGAGGGGTCTCACGCCCTTGGGGTGGGCCACCGAGCGCGGTTCGCACCGACCGTCTGGGTGGCGCCTTCTTTTCATGTTTTAAGATCAACACGCATATCTGCCCCTTCTCTTGGAGTAGGCATGTCGGCGTGGTTAGGGCACGGGACTGGTTCTGGTCACGCTGGTCCAGGTCAGTTAACCCGTTGTCCGCCGGGGATGCAGATCTGCTGTTCTGGTACCCTGAGGGACTTGGGCTTTTTTCGGGGGGAAAAATGCCGGGTCGGCCTGGGGTGTCACAAGGTTAGGCGTTATAGAGACCCTTGTTGGGTACTCTTTTGTACCTGGCACTATTATGGGGGCTGGTTCTCTTTTTTCTTCACTCCTCTCTCACGCATGGCAGAGGGAGGGCTGTCGGGGTGGTCTTCGGGACCTCCTCTAGTAACCCTGTGTGCGTCCCAGGCCGCCGGGTCCGGTCCGAAGTAAAGTTTGTTGATACCGTAGACTTGGGATAACCCTTTTTTCTTGAGGGGTTATAGGAACAACCACCGCATAGGTTAACGACAAGGTGGTTGGTTCCCTGGTGTGTTGGAGCAGAGTCAACTCCCGGGTTACCCGGTTGAGTGTGCCCCTGCACATCCATGACGTCTGCCACTCATGTCAGCCTTTTCTGCCTCAACCCCTCTGGGTGGGTTTTTTTTAATGGAGGCTTTGTCATGGTGATCAACAACGCCAGCATACGCCCCTTCCGCCGGGGCTGCTGTTTTCAGCTGACTCCTTTGGCGCCTGTCTCGTCCGCAGTGCTCCAGGCTCAGGTTACAGCCTGTTGCCTGGTTTCCCCGGTGCGCTGCCTGCTTCCGTTGGGTGCCCTTTTTGTGTGCTTACGGCCATGCTGACTGCCTGTTCTGCAGGGTCAGTGTGCCAGGCGGTGTGCTATTGTGGGGGAAAGGGCCCGCTCTTGGAGGGGCCTTATCCGAATACGCTGGCGATGTGGGGGGCGGTGTCACTATGTGACCACCTGGTGGGGTCTTGATGCCTGGCGTCATTGACCTCTCTGGGCCCCCGTTTTCCAGGGGATCCAGTCCTTCAGTGGGTCTGGGTCTTCCTTCGCGCTCCGCTGCTACGGCCTTGCCACAGGGTTGGGTTTGTTCTTGACCCCGTGATTCTGGGGGCAGTAACAAGGTTGTTCCTTCCGTTCGTTCCGGGGTGGCATGCGGGTTGTACGTGTGTGTAGTCGTGGGGTCAAGCCACGGTCTGCTCACCCTGTGCGTTGAGTTGCTTGAGTGCCTCTTCGCACGGTCGGATCCGTTTCCCTCCCGTAAACCTCCAATAGGGAGGGTATCCTCCATTAGGGAGGGTCGGGGGGGCTCGGTCCTCCCCGATCTGATGGTTGTGGGGGGCCTCAGCGGGGTACATTTGTCGGGCTATGGCTCTCGCTCAGCCTCCCTTGTGCAGTCGTGACGCTGAGCGAGATCCATTACGAAACAGAACGATAGGTTATAACTATAACCAAGTTCTGTGAGTAATGGTGACGCTCAGCGTCAGGCGCCGCTGCAGCCCTTGATCTCACCTTGTGGTGAAAGCTTGGGAAGGAGGCGAGTAGGTGACCACACACCTGCTTATGAAGGTAAGCTGATAGGGGTGTGGCCAGACGAATGTTGGGATGTAAAGGTACATTGTGGAATTTTTTATTCAGTGCGCGTGCACGAGTGAAGTATAGTGCAGTCGTGATGCTGAGCGTCACCATTACTCACAGAACTTGGTTATAGTTATAACCTATCGTTAACCCTTTCACTACCACACTTCTGTAGTGTGGTAGTGAAAGGTTAACCTTCTGTAGTGTGGTAGTGAAAGGGTTAATTACATGCACCTCCGACATATTTTATAACAGTAGCGACAGTGGCTCAGGAGGTAGAACGCGGTCGTCTGGTAATCAGAAGGTTCCCAGTTTTATTCCAGCTCCTCCCGGGCAGCGTGTCAAAGTGTCCTTGAGCAAGACACTTAACCTGCTCATCGGGAGCAATTAGGAAGAGGGTGTAAGGGCCTGGGGGGCGGTATAGGACAGCCATTACAAAGGATGCAGTGGAGGTAGGAATCAGACCGCCACACTTTCTGTTGGGTGGAGAGGGATGCAACAGGAGCACCTCAAACGAGGAAAACTTACAGTTTGCGTCGGATGTAAAGTTGTGCTTGGAGTCATAAATTAGAGCAACTCCGCCTCCTTTCTTGGAGGTGCGTGCGATGTGGGAGCTACTAAAATTAGGGGGTGAGGCCTCGTTTAAGGGCAGAAAGTCATTAGGTTTAAGCCATGTCTCAGTGAGGCCCAATAGGTAGAGACTATGGTCTGTTATCAATTCATTTACCAAAAGAGCTTTGGTTGGCAGAGAGCGGATGTTGATAAGGCCAACCTTCACACACTCTGTATACTTAGCAGCGCGGTTTTCAGCCATGCGGGTAGGTTTAATCGCAATTAAGTTGGCATGGTTTATCGCACAAGGATGAGCTGGGTAAAGCGGAGCGTAATGGGATATTCTAGTTTTGATTGGGTATACAGGTTTAGGGGTAGAGATAGAAAGAGAGGAGTGGGGAGCCTGGTGGAGGAGGGACCGAGCAAGACAGGTATAAGGATTGGCAGGGTCCATCAGTTTAGCATGACTAGCAGGCTCGCTAAGAGCCTGCACCCTGGCATGCTTGTGGGGTGGCTGTCAGCCCGAAGCTATAATCTTGTCTATATTGCGAGATAAGAGAGAGGCGCCTTGCATGGTAGGATGCACGCCGTCCTTTCTCAGCAAGCCAGGGCGCCCCCAGAAAGAGGACCAATTATCCACGAACCCTAAGCCCTGTTCTTTACAGTATTTTTCCAGCCATCGGTGTAGAGAAGCTGTCCTACTCACGAACTCATCATCATGCCGGTTTACAGGCAGGGGGCCAGAGAAGATTACTCGATGCCGACTCATCTTTCTGGCGAGGTCAGAAAGCCTAACTATGTTGATCTTTGTGACCTCAGAGACTTTCATCCTACAGTCATTATTTCCGACGTGTTCCGACGTCAAATTGCACAGGTGAAGTGTTTTGGTACCAGATTTAACCGGTTTTACTTTTAACTATGTAAGTGTTATAAAATGGCCATGGCCTGTCCTCAGCCTCCTTCAGCACATTTGATTCAGAAATTGCTGCTGACTCATCTCAGGCAACATTGTACTTATTTTATGCCTATTTTAATGTCTGCATGTTTACGTTGCACTACTTTTATTGTCTGTTCTGTTCTTCATTTAATTATTTCATAATTTCATGTTTATACTAATTGCTGTGGGGCACTCTGGACTGCGGTCCATGTGTGAAAAGTGCTATATAGATAGTTATTAATATTTATTATTATTATATTGTAAAAAAGAAATTATGCATTGAAATGCCTGTAAAGTCTCGACGACATTGAAAATGAGGGTCCCTTCGAGAATGAATAAAGGTTTGAATGAATGAAAGGTAGGTTACGCTCTCTGTTGGTCAGACAGAAAACTGCAATAAAACTGCTTCACATGGGTTGTGACTCTTTTCTTCTTCTTCTGATTGATTGATTGATTGATTGATTGATTGATTGATTGATTGATTGATTGATTGATTGATTGATTGATTGATTGAAAACGTTATTAACAGATTGCAGAATGGGTACAATACAGTACGGCTCAATACACACAATTGTTAAGGGGATGCAGACCAGAGAAAGACTTTCGTCTTGTTTACATCAGGGTCCCCCATTTTCAATTCATCATAACATATATGACATACATGACATACAGATAGACAGTACTTTTACATCCAGACATTTATGACATACCAGATCTACAAATATACAGTAACGCCTGTCACATAGACCCTGGCATTAGAAACTCTGATTAAGAGACAAGAATTATAATAATAAATAAACATTAGACATCGAAACAGAATCTACAACAAAATCAACTAAGAAATAACATTACAAAATAAGTAAACCAACATACGAGATCACAAAATAAACAAAATATATGAAAATGTTTAAGAGTATTACTTTAGAAACAACAATTAAAAAATTGTAATTCAGGGGTTAGATTTCTCATATTGTGAGTGTAAGATCAAGCTCATTTAACCCCTTAATCTTACCGCACATTTTGCATAAAACGCTGATTGACGATTACATACCCGAAGTAATTCGCTATTTATTATTTTTTATTATTATTATTATTATTATTATTATTATTATTATTATACTTTATACTTATATCACATGCATGAGTCTGGTCTCTTTTTAAAGGTAACATTCTGACGTTTCTTACACAATAAAAGAAAAAAAATCACTTGAATGCTATTGTGAGGATTCGCCTGTTCCCTGGACCTTTTTTTCCCTTTCCTCACCTCACCAGCCCCCACCCTTGCGAGAATTTTCCCTGCCTCCTACTCTTCACCAGCCCCCACCCTTGTGAGAACTTTTGCCTGCCTCCTACTCTTCACCAGCCCCCACCCTTTGACATTCTGTTCCTCTACCCTCACGCACCTGTTGGGAGTTTGCAATCTGCTCGGGAGAGTACTTAGGTGGCAGGCTCCCTTCCAGTCCTGGTCGGGTCGTTCTGTGTCTGTGTTCATGGAGTTCTGTGTTCATGGAGTTCTGTGTTCATGGAGTTCTGTACGTTACCATTCTGTACGTCACCATCACCTGCTGCGTCTCCGGCGTGAGACGACGGCCCAGCCATCACCACCTGTCGCCGTTTGCCTGGAGTGGGACGCCGTCTTCGCTCTCTAATTCTCTACGGGAGGTTTTCCAGTGTTCCCACTCCAGACGTCAAGGCGGCACGCCATCGCTCCCGATTCCACGGGAGGAAGGCGTCTCTTCGTGATCCTCGTTCCTGGGGTGAGGCTCGTCGTCGCTCCCTAGTATTCCACGGGAGGACGGCGTGTTCCCATCCCGGTCCCCTGGGACCCCCTTTGTTCTGTGCTGCCCGTCTGCAGCATCCGAGGAGGAGGAGGAGGATCGCCGTGCCCGGCCCCCGCTGTCGGGCCCCTGTCTCCGTGCCCGGCCCCCGCTGTCGGGCCCCTGTCCCCGTGCCAGGCCCCCGCTGTCGGGCCCCTGTCCCCGTGCCAGGCCTCCGCCGTCGGGCCCCTGTCCCCGTGCCAGGCCTCCGCCGTCGGAACCCTGTCCCCATGCCAGGCCTCCGCCGTCGGAACCCTGTCTCCGTACCAGGCCTCCGCCGTCGGGCCCCTGTCCCCGTGCCAGGCCTCCGCCGTCGGGCCCCTGTCCCTGTGCCAGGCCTCCACCGTCGGGCCCCTGTTCCCGTGCCAGGCCTCCGCCGTCGGAACCCTGTCCTCATCCCTGTAAGCAGCTCTGGCCCTCGCCCTGTCCAAGGCCTTAACCCTGTTCTCTGTCCCTGTCTCCAGCCCGCCTCTCCGGGCCTCTGTCCCTGTCCCCCTCTCCAGTGGTCCTGGCCCTCACACTTAGCCCTGGCCCTTAGCCCTGGCCCTTAGCCTTAGTCCCTTAGCCTGTTCACCTCTTAAAGGCACAGTGCCGCATTTTCCATATTTCCTTGACTCTAGTGTTTTTGTGTTTTCCCTTAAAGGGACTGTGCCGCTTTTTGTTCTATAATAAATATTTGCCCTGTTTCGGTTACAAACCATAACAGCTATGTATTAGAGAAAATTATGAATTTAACCCATGGCGATCAAAGTGTTAATGTCTGAAGGAGTCGACTGAAGGCTTCTTGTCCTCTGCGAAAGCAGCACTGATGGATACATCTTGATATTTGTCTAGGGCGTTTAGAGAAACAGAGGTTTGAACTAGGCTGACCTCGACTAAGGATTTATTTGTCTAGTCGACTTTGATTGGCAGAAATTTGCAGATAGTCGACTAAATGCCAAAAAAGAAATTCCAAAAATATCATTCCATTTGGGCTGTGGGAGGTTGCTACACCCTGAACAATACATATAGGACATTGAATGGGCCATAATAATGGCAATGTAGCAATAGAATTTAAAAAGTAATAGCCCTGCAAAGAAGGGGAACTTCTCCATAGACAAATAGAGCTGGCGAGGGATGGTAAATTATGAATTTAACCCATGGCGATCAAAGTGTTAATGTCTGAAGGAGTCGACTGAAGGCTTCTTGTCCTCTGCGAAAGCAGCACTGATGGATACATCTTGATATTTGTCTAGGGCGTATTAGAGAAACAGAGGTTTGAACTAGGCTGACCTCGACTAAGGATTTATTTGTCTAGTCGACTTTGATTGGCAGAAATTTGCAGATAGTCGACTAAATGCCAAAAAAGAAATTCCAAAAATATCATTCCATTTGGGCTGTGGGAGGTGCTTAACACTTTAACCGCCGAAAACGCCGGAACTCGTCATTCCCCGCCATGCTCATTCCGCCGAGGACGCCTTAACTCGTCTTTGATGTCAATATTTCAAAAATCTGTGATCGAAATCATATTTCCTTTCCAGGGCCCTGAGACACAAGTGTGATCTCCTCTCAACTCTCTAGCGGTTCAAGAGCGCCATCTGGTGGCCGATCGGCAGATCGCCAACCGGATATTAACCTTTGAACCAGTAGTACTCATGCAAATGTGGTCCGGCCACTCTCTATAGCTCCCGTGACTCCATCTTGAAACACTGGATAATAGATCGCTCGCCCTAACTCAATAAACAACGTTATTTGGACGTATATACTATTATACAACCTGGAAATGGATCGGGAATTTCTACATCCCATAATCGAAAACGGTCTACTCCACGCTGATCGTCCAACGGCGCGAGGAACATACGGTAAGATTCAGCGTTATATTCTAACGTGTTCAATATAAACTGCTATGATGAACATATGACCCACTCTGGATGAATCATCTAACTCTGCCCACGGAATTATAAACAATCCCCCGCCCATCCGGTCATCATCAGATCATACGTAGATCATTCTAGAAGTACGTCCAGTTGAAATTTTTCATCTCGCGCCGATCGCTACCAAACTATTTGATCATCAATATAATGCATTTAGGGCTATAAATACGTTCTGAAGAAAGCTGCAGAAAACGATAAAAACATACTTATACTTTAGACCATATTTTAGTATGAATATGTGAAAGAAAAACTTTAACGTTGCTACACCCTGAACAATACATATAGGACATTGAATGGGCCATAATAATGGCAATGTAGCAATAGAATTTAAAAAGTAATAGCCCTGCAAAGAAGGGGAACTTCTCCATAGACAAATAGACCTGGCGAGGGATGGTAAATTATGAATTTAACCCATGGCGATCAAAGTGTTAATGTCTGAAGGAGTCGACTGAAGGCTTCTTGTCCTCTGCGAAAGCAGCACTGATGGATACATCTTGATATTTGTCTAGGGCGTTCATTAGATGGGTGAAATCCTCTTTCAGTGCCTCTGTGTCCATTTCTTAGGCAGTTAGCCTCTCTGGTATGTGCACCATTAGTGTTAGCCACGCATATAGACCTCTTAGCTTTTGGAAAAAAAGAGAAAGAAATAAAGAAAATAAATATGATCCTTTTTTTATTTTTATTTTTATTTTTGCATTCGACGATTCGAAGTTTATAAAAATCCCATGGAAAGTTTTGTGTTTAACAAAGGTCTGTAATGTGTGTAGTGTACCGCAATAATTCAGCGTGATTATCCAAAATGGCCATCCACTTCCATTCATTCAGACGCACGGGTCAAAACAAAGAACTTGTTCGTCTTCTTCTGCCCCTTTCTCGTTGCAATCAGCGCTCGTCTGGGATCGCTTTCAGAGCAGATGCTCCTTGGCTACAACGGTGGTCAATCATTTTCGCCATCAGCGGTGACTGGTCAGTTCAGGACCGTTTACAACCGGACGTGGTCACTCGTCGGAACGGCTTGTCAAATGGCGCTCGCCGGATATTTCGTCTTGTAACTCGAGACCCGAAGCACGCAATAGGTTGAGTGTGGTGACGATCGAAAGGCGGCAAATTCAACTTTCCAACAATGTATTGGTTGATCTGCAAAAAATGCAGCCCGGAGCCGACAGACGAGGGCAGAGTACGCCGAACGTAAAAAGACTGTTTTTACACATTTCCATAGGGTGCCAAACATTCTTGAGGGCTCTATATATTCTGGTTCTCCATCTTGAATAATGGTGAATAGTCTAAACAGTGGGTTTTGCTATAAAAAAGAGGACTAGTGACTGAAATCTGTTGTGAACAGAGGATGGTTCCATGACATACAGTATAACTCCATTGTCATCACATTTGTCAACACAAATTTTATGAATTGATGAAATGTTACATTTTCTGTTATATATTCTGGATATTTATACTTTCCACAACTTTTCATAGCCTGGGACCAGGGCCGGACTGGGGAAATAATTCATACCGGGAGATATAGCGCGAAATATAGCCCCAATCAGGCCACTTTTTAAGCGGGGGGTCTGGGGGTCCCCCACCAGGACATTTTTTGTTACAAAGACTTAATTTCCTGCATTCTGGTCAATTTTAGTGCATGTGAATCACAAACTAATGAGCCAACAATTGCTTAGTACAATGTACTGTTATGGACCTCAAATAAAACTGTTGTGGCACTAGCAATGCTACTCTCTCCACCTTCAAAAAGAAAAAAGCAAGAGCACAACATATTTTTCTATTTACTATTATAATACAGTTAACCACTCTCTCCTGTAAGGGCCTTTGTTTTTCTTTGTTTTATCCCTCTCTCCTCCACCCTTTCTCTTTCTTCCACTGTCCATCTTGACATCAACG
This sequence comes from Notolepis coatsorum, assembly GCF_963971535.1. Taxonomy (NCBI): domain Eukaryota; kingdom Metazoa; phylum Chordata; class Actinopteri; order Aulopiformes; family Paralepididae; genus Notolepis; species Notolepis coatsorum. Next base: position 110,176,901 of record NC_140178.1, on the reverse strand, counting down.
TTAATTGACTTTCGCTCTACTGTATCTCTCCCGACTCGAGTCCCTCACTATCTGGCTCACTGCCTGGCTGTTATTCTGCATCTGAGTGCCGTCTGCCATTCCATTCGCCGCCTCCGCTGTCAATCAGTTGTATCGCCTGGTCCCGCCTCCACCAATCACAAGCGGCAGCACGGCTCCATTGTGTGTGTGTGATCCGAGGTAGAGAGTCAGATAGTTCTCCAACTCTGTCGCAGACAGTGAAATCCTGGTTGTTCCCCACCCACCTAGGTTATCTAACTATCGCGCCGCGCCGCCGCCACAACTAGAAACAATGGCCTGGCAAAAAAAAATAAAAAAATAATAATATTCTTTTTCTTTTTTTTTTTATATACATTTTTTTTTAATCTGTGCAGGCCAGGCCACCGGGAAAACTCCCGGTGCTCCCGATGGCCAGTCCGGGCCTGCCTGGGACACAAGTTTATATGGTTTTTCCAGGTTGTCCATGACCCTAAGAATCACAATTCATATTACAGGGATAATACAAAAAAAGATTTGGACTAGAATGTTTGGGCCAGAGGAATTTTTCGGTTGGTCATTTCCATGAAAAATGTAATTTGATTAAGATTTGCATAATGTAAATGGTATTTCACTCCACACATCAACCATTGCTGCTGTTCTCTAATCAATGCAGCCATCAGGTTTAAATACTGTATAGAGGTTTGATGCAACTCAGGGATTGTATCTGGCTTTCTGTGTGAGAATTGAGTCGACACAAGCTGAATGTTTTGTGGAACTTGGCGACATCAGAGAGAAATACATGTGAAGACAGACAGACAGACAGGCAGGCAGAGAGAGAGAGAGACAGACAGGGAGAGAGACAGACAGGGAGAGAGACAAGCTGACAGACAGACAGACAGACAGACAGACAGACAGACAGACAGACAGACAGACAGACAGACAGACAGACAGACAGACAGACAGACAGACAGACAGACAGACAGACAGACAGAGACAGACAGACAGACAGACAGACAGACAGGCAGACAGAGAGCGAGATGGGCAGGCAGACAGACAGACAGACAGACCGACAGAGAGAGAGATAGACAGGCAGACAGACAGACAGAGACAGGCAGACAGACAGACAGAGAGAGAGAGAGACAGACAGACAGACAGACAGACAGACAGACAGACAGACAGACAGACAGACAGACAGACAGACAGACAGACTATGAGAGAGATTATGTGCAAAATAAATCGGGTTGTTTTTCAGTCATGTGTCCCTTTAATTAATGGAGAAATATTATGCTTTGAACTTAATCGTGGAATTTAAACTTGCAGGGTGTTTGTTGTTGTTTTTGTTTTGTTTTGTTTTTTAATTAGGGAGTATTTTGCGAATTAAGCAACTGAGACTTCTATGTTATGTGTATCTCTGTATGTCATGTATGTCATATAATGTTAGGATGAATTGAAAATGGGGTCCCTGATGTAAACAAGACGAAAGTCTTTCTCTGGTCTGCATCCCCTTAACAATTGTGTGTATTGAGCCGTACTGTATTGTACCCATTCTGCAATTTGGTAATACAATTTTCAATCAATCAATCAATCAATCAATCAATCAATCAATCAATCAATCAATCAATCAATCAATCAATCAATCAATCAATACTTTCAAAATTCAAATTCAAAATTGCGAGAGTAACACCCCTGCACAAAAAAGGCAGTAAATTAGACCCTGGTTTCTATCCTAACCTCCATCTCGAAAGTCATGGACATTTCTTTATACGAACAGGTCGAAAAATACCTTGCGGAAAAAAATCTAATCTACGAATTCCAATCTGGCTTCAGAACATCCCACTCCACTGACACATGCCTTCTCTATTTAAACGACCACATCAAACAAGAGGTGGACGCGGGCAAATACTGCGGCATGGTCATGCTGGACCTACAAAAAGCCTTCGACACTGTCAATCACACCATTCTGATTGACAAGCTAAAAGCCATTGGTTTTGATAGTCTATCAGTGAGCTGGATGCAATCCTACCTGGAGGGGAGAGAGCAGATGGTGGAGGTAAACGGTACTCTATCCCCCCCCCTCACACTCAGTGAGCTGTGGTGTTCCACAAGGAAGCATACTAGGTCCGCTACCGCTACTGTTCCTAATTTATGCAAATGACATGTCGTCAGCTTGTGACTGCAACTTGTTCCTGTTTGCGGACGACTCAGCCCTGCTGGTCTCTGACAAGAACGAGTTACAGGTTGAAAAAACCCTCAGCTCAGAACTAGGCAAAATCTGCATATGGCTCGCTGATAACAAACTATCATTACACATGGGCAAAACAGAGTCCATTCTCTTCGGTTCAAATAACAAACTCAGCAAGACCGACGGCTTCTCAGTTACAGTGGGTGACAATATTGTCACAAGGAAAGAAGATATTACCTACCTGGGTTCCATCCTAGAGGCAAATCTTTCCTGTGACAAAATGGCATCCAATGTAATAAAAAAAGTCAACCAACGAACTCGATTCTTGTACCGGATCTCCTCACTGGTAAACAAGAATACCCTGAAGACTCTGGCAGGAGCACTCATTCAAGGGTACTACGACTATGCTTGCACCTCATGGTACCAAAGCACCTCAAAGGCGCTAAAAACAAAATTACAAACATCTCAAAACAAACTGGTCAGACTACTGCTTGACCTTACTCCTAGAACCCACCTCACCCCTGCCCACTTTGACAACTTAGGATGGCTTAGAGTAGACGACAGAGTACAGCAACTTGCAATGGGCCTGGTCTACAAGATACACTACACGACCAAGGTACCCATGTACATGTCAAAATACTTCCCAAAGGTCAGTGAATACCACGATCACAACACCAGAGGGAGCTCCACAAATCATGTTAAACCCAGATTCGGCTCAAACAAGGGACTAAACACGTTTCGCAATTATGCCACATCAATGTGGAACGCCCTACCCAAAGCTGTAAAGGAATGTGAATCACTACCCACTTTCAAAAACACTCTCAAAAAACACCTACGGGAGACTGCAATTCGAAACTTGCCCCTGTAAATGTCCTAACACAACCCCCTCCAATGTACAGTAAATTACCAAGTATGGTCTTGTCAATATTCCAATGTACAGTTTTGTTTGTACAGTTGTACAGTGTACAGTGTCCCCCACCCACCCCTCCTACCCAACCCCCCCCCCCCCCCCCCCACTACTACCCAACCCCCCCCCCCCCCCCCCACCCACCCACCCAACCACCTCCAATGTACAGTCCCCCCCCCCCCACCTACCCAATCCAATGTACAGTTTCTACGGCAAATGTATATACTTTTTTTTTTCTGGGCTCTCTTTGTATCACAAACAGTACTGTATTTACAAATATGGTATGTCATAAATATATAGATGTAGCAGTACTGTCTATCTGTATGTCATGTATGTCATATATGTTACGATGAATTGAAAATGGGGGACCCTGATGTAAACAAGATGAAAGTCTTTCTCTGGTCTGCATCCCCTTAACAATTGTATGTATTGAGCTGTACTGTACTGTACCCATTCTGCAATCTGTTAATAAAGTTTTCAATCAATCAATCAATGTATGTCATATATGTTATGATGAATTGAAAATGGGGGACCCTGATGTAAACAAGACGAAAGTCTTTCTCTGGTCTACATCCCCTTAACAATTGTATGTATTGAGCTGTACTGTACTGTACCCGTTCTGCAATCTGTTAATAAAGTTTTCAATCAATCAATGAGCGTTACAAGGGTGTTTATCAACCGGTGGGTGGCAGCAATGAGCACTCAGCCGTGCTGGTCTGCCGGTTAATTAAACAAAGAAGAATACCGGACGTGACGTAGCCTTTAGCCCCGAGAGCGCGCTGAAGGTCCGCTTTTGAAAGAACGTCAAGAGATTCTGTCGACAACGCTGCGGTATTCTCCTGGTAACATGTCTTTTATATTATATCCAAATGGTTCTTCTTTGCGTATGTCGTAGTAGCCACCGTGTATAATCGAACAATTAGTGTCACGTTGCTGCGAAGTCAAGAAGTAGTTTTGGTTCAACTTGTTTTGGTTAAGCGAGCTGACGTTACAGCTGCTGCCTCATAGTGACGTATACAGTTTATTATTATTATTATTATTATTATTATTATTATTATTATTATTATTATTATTATTATTATTATTATTATTATTATTTATGACTATATTTATATAGTAGCTGAGTTCTCTATTCCATTCACATTCACAAGGGCCCGCTTATATCAATATCGATTCGTTTAGGGACGTTTCAGTTACAACAATACCATATTTAGCTTAATAGTATTTATACGAAAGAGATTCTTAGAACGAAATGCTGCAAATTGTACAAGGAACCCCCCCTATCCTGGTGCATTATTATTAAAACTATTATTGTTTAAGGTTACAGTCGGTATTTGTGATAGTAAATGGTTAACCTTCTGTGGTGTGGTAGTGAAAGGGTTAACCGTCGGGGACCCTGATGGAAACAAGACAAACGTCTTTCTCAGGTCTGCATCCCCTTAACAATTGTATGTATTGAGCCGTACTGTATTGTACCCATTCTGCAATCTGTTAAATAAAGTTTTCATTCATTCATTCATTCAGTGTGGCAGTGAAAGGGTTAACCGGTTGGTAAGTGCTGCAGTGAAAGGGTTAAAGAGACACTTCACAAACAATATGCTGATTTATTTTGCACATAATCTCACACAAATCCCCAAACTTGAAACAGTTGTGCACACATTAATTTAGTTGAGAGTAAACTCATTTACTCATCGGGTAGAAAAAGGGGTAACCACTGCGCTCAGACAGGTGCGTAGTCCAACATTAATTAAGTCACAAAAAAGGGAGTAGGGACCGCACTCGAGGAAAGTTGTTGTTTTTATTTAAATTTTAATATGCACAATTTGTATGAGCACAAAACGTGTTCAGCCATCCGGCCTTCATCAGTGTGCAATGATAGTTGCGACAAACAAACCTTAACTAGGCTCTTACTTGACAACATGCAGATGGGAGCAATCGGCAAACAGGCTAGGTTGACGTCATGATGATCTGTAATTAGCAGGGCTAGATTGACAGGTAGATATTTCATCATTCACAGTATCGCATGAATGCGTAATGGAGCCAAATTGAACTCTTCATTCATACCAGATGGATACATAGACTGGAGCCGATGAATCCATACACATTCCCGTTGCAAAAGGAGTTGAATGAATGAATGAATGAATGAATGAAAACTTTATTTAACAGATTGCAGAATGGGTACAATACAGTACGGCTCAATACATACAATTGTTAAGGGGATGCAGACCTGAGAAAGACGTTTGTCTTGTTTCCATCAGGGTCCCCCATTTTCAATTCATATAGACATTTATGACATACACAACATTTATGGCATAGGGACATATAGGTATTTAGTACTGATACATTTGTGACATAGGCGGTATTCAAATATACAGTACTGTTACCCCTAGATCCTGACAGAGTATATACATATGATGGGGAGGGGACTGTACATTAGGAGGGGGTGGGTGGGTGGGAGGGAAATATACATACGGCGGGGAGGGAATATATACATGCGGTGGGGAGGAGACTGTCTATTAGGAGGTGGTGGGGGTTTTGGGCATTTACGGTGGCCAGTTTCGAATTGCAGCCTCCCGTAGGTGCTCTTTAAGGGCGGTTTTGAATGTGGGCAGGGATTCACATTCCTTTACAGCTTTGGGTAGGGCGTTCCACATTGTTGTGGCATAATTGCGAAACGTGTTTAGTCCCTTGTTTGAGCCGAATCTGGGTTTAACATGATTTGTTGAGCTTCCTCTGGTGTAGTGGTTGTGGTATTCACTGACCTTTGGGAAGTATTTTGACATGTACATGGTTGTTCATGGTTAGGTTACCACCTCTTCTATTAAGAAATACCATCTCTTGGGGCGCCTGCGTGCCGCAGCGGTCTAAGCGCTAGTCACAACGCGCGAGACACCGGTATCGAATCCGGCTGTCAGCGTTGCCTCCGGCTTGGGCCGGCTGTCATACTGACTCAATTGACAGTCAGCGCGAGGGGAGTCGATGGGTGGTAATCTGGTCGTTGTAAACAGCGACTCCTACAGGTTAATATGCACAAATTGTGCATATTAAAATAATAATGACTTTCCTCGAGTGCGCTCCCTAGTACTCCCTTTTTTGTTTACTCATCGGGGAGATTGAATCCTTGTGTTGTATTAATAAAAAAAAATTTACTGTATGAAGCACAATCTCAGGGGGCTCATACAGAACCAAGCAATGTAATGTACATGTACCTTATGCCGTCGCCGGATTTTCAAAATAAGAGTATCGCAATATGAATCGACCAATTTTTTTTTCGTTGCATCGATCCTATTTGATTATTGATAATAGATCGATATATCGATCTGGATCGATGTATTGTCCCACCCCTATTAGCCTAGTCATCATGGATAACTTGGTTAGCAGCTAATGTTAGCCCATTGCTCGAGTCGTGTCAATTACAATTGCATGTCATTGAAGGTCCGCGCTGGTCATGTGTCTATAATGAAATGAGAGTACACCTCTGTGCTAAAGCAAGTATCATCTCAGCCACACAACGTGACAACATATACTCAATGTCCTGTCCACGATATAGTAATTTACTACATCATGTAGAACAAGCCGCGATACATCGAGTATACTCGATATATCGCCCAGCCCTATCTAATATGTGACTAACCAAAACTTGAACTACAGCTCAATGAAATGATAAGGTAGCAGTCCCTATAATATAAGGTATTGCTATTTTTTATCTACACTATTTAGTTCAACCACCGTTGCGGGGCATTTAGCTACCTGGCTACCTAGCCGCAGCCGGGATTTAAAGCCAACTAGCCGGCTAACCCAGCTCGCTAAATGCTGCATGTAGCTAGTTAGCTGAACTGGAGCTAGGTAGCCAGTTAGCTAAATCCGCTACGGTGGTTGAACTGGAGCTAGGTAGCCTGGTAGCTAAATTCCCCGCGACGGTGGTTGAACTGGAGCTAGGTAGCCAGGTTGCTAAATGCCCTGCGATGGTGGTTGAACAACACTTTTTTTCACTGGTAGTTTGTGGAAATGAACCAACTTTCCTCTCTTTCACACGGTAAAATTTGTTTGAACAGCCAGGAGCAATACAAAAAGAACCACTGCGGTCCTGTTTGGTAGGCAACGTTGCATTTACAATTCACTGACACTCCATGTTTACTAGGCAGCTACCCAGCAGGAGCCAGACCAAACCAACACCGTGACGTCACCAAACAAAATGGTGGCGCCCATGTTGATAAATGCTTCAAAAAAGGATATAATTGTTTTTTCTTAGAAACTGCTTATTTTTATAACGTGATTTTTTTTCTGTGGCTTATCTAAATACTAATTTGATGCTATGACTATGTTTATATCGCTATGCTTCATCTCCCCTTTAAAGTCATTGAGAAATTAAATTCCATCCATGATCAAATTGTTCTGAATCAAGAAATATAATTTTTTTATCTAAAGTTATAACTAATTGTCGGAAATTGGTTTTAAGCCATAAATATTGGATCCAAATTCTATATAAAAAAAATGCATTTAAAAGTGCTTTTAACCCTTTCACTGCGACAATACACAGACGTTTAACTCTTTCACTGCCACACGACAGCAGGTTAAAACCGTCGGTAGTGTGATGGTAAAGGGTTAACCTTCTGTGGTGTGGCAGTGAAAGGGTTCAAATTAGGGATGTCCGATATTATCGGCCGATCGATATTATCGGCCGATATCGGCAGTAAAATGTGATATCGGAAAATATCGGTATCGGTTAAAAAAAAAAAAAAAAAACAATAACAATATTTGTTATATATATATATCCAGTGAAATGATTAGTTACCTGAAATTATTCAGTTTTTTGGGGGGGGGAAACCCTGCATATATCGGTATCGGTTGATATCGGTATCGGAAATTAAGAGTTGGACAATATCGGAATATCGGTATCGGTAAAAAAGCCAATATCGAGCACCCCTAGTTCAAATGAAAAATAATGCTTGGAAAAGTACTTGAAAGTCCTTGAATTTCATTTTGCAATGTCTCTGACTGTGGGAACCCTGCGTCTTGTTGTCCGTGTAGCGGTCCTCTTCGTCCACCATGGCTCAACCTCAACACAACTTCCAGGAGTTGGAGGAGTCGTCGGAGGCGCTCAACGACTTCATCCTGGGCAGCAAGGCTGACCATACAATCAGCCAAATGAGAGACGACACGCAGGCCTACATTGAGCGATGCATGGAAACAAAGATGACTGCCAACGAGATTTTAACAGGCAAGTAATACACAGGGTTCACACAAGGTCCTTGAAGTGCTCAGACCTACTCCTATCTGAGCTCCGGGAGGGTCATCAAGGAGAAGCCGCCTAATCTCAGTCCTTGCCCCACAATGGTGGAACGAACTGCCCACCCCAGTTAGAACAGCCGAAACCCGTACAATATTTCGCCGTCGACTAAAGACGCACTTCTTCAACCATTATCTGAAATAAAAAGATATCTAACCCTAACTAACCTTACTGTCATGCAGTTGTCCTAATAAACTAACCTACACTGTAGCACTCAACACTTTGATGAACATTGTTACTCAGCTGATAGAGTTGTGCTCTTCCTGATGACTTGTCGTACAGAACTTGTAAGTCGCTTTGGATAAAAGCGTCAGCTAAATGACAATGTAAATGTAAAAAAATATAGATAAGATATTATCCAAAGAGGGGTCCGGGAGGGGGGGGTTCGAGCTGGAGCATATGTGTATAGGTTTTTAGATAACAGGTATTAGGGGTATATCCTGTATAAGACATTTGACTAAATGGTAATTTCATTGGATATACACTGTGAAGTAATGCTTGTATATCTTATCGAGTGTTGTCATGTTTGTTTATATGTTTGTTTAAAAAATAATAAAAAAAATAAAATACAAAAAAAATATATTATTTTGTTGATCCCCTTGTTGGGCATCATAATGGGGGAGGGGAGGTACAGGTATGGACAGGGTAATGGAAGAAAGAGATAAATATAGGCAAATATAAAACTCGATCTGAATATAAAAATGTGCGGGAAAATAAACTGGGTGTAATCAATCAAATTAAATCTAAATACAACAAAAATATGATGCAAAGTAAACAAAGGTGCAGCTGCTGAGGTATGCCCTTTTTTAACCCTTTCACTGACAATACAGAAGGTTAACCCTTTACTATCACACAACCGACGGTGATGCTCCATCATTAGCTCCTCCTCCTCTCCTCTCTCAGCTTTTGGCCAGACCGAGGAGAAGGTGAGCCAGGACCTGCTGGACCTCCAGGAACGGAGGAGCCTGTGGGAGCAGGAGATGGGGAGGCTGGAGGAGCAGATCCAGAAGTACACCGCCAGTAACCACACCCTGGACGCAGAACACCAGTATCCTGTGTGCATGATGCGCTTGTGCTAGGGCTGACCTTCAATTATTTTTTTTGGAATTCGAAGCTTCGGTGCCGAGATTCGATTTTAATTCGAAGCTTCGAGATAAAAAAAATAAAATAATTATAAATAAAACTTTTTTAAATTATTATTATTATAATATATTTTTGTGTTGTGGAACTTGTACAGCACTTTGTCAGTGCTGTAAAGTTTAAACCTTTTTAAATCTTAGACAAACGAAACACTTTGCTTTCATGAAATATTGTAAGCCGTCATTTGAGGCTTTATAAAAGCAGCACAATGAACACAAATCTGTCAGTGCCGAGTCCGACCTCATCTTAAATAACAAACGGCATTGCTTGTTGTAGTTAACAAAGAGAGGCAGAGTTGATTTAGCAAAAAAAATATACGATTTTTTTTATATATATATATATTCGAATTTTATTTTCATATTCGAATCCCATGCCCATCGAACGAAGTATTTAAGACAGCGCTAGCTTGTGCCACGTGTATTTTCACCAGGGTTGATGGTGTTTTTCACCAGGTGTATGGCGACTGTCCAAACATTTATGTAGTCACCGAGAGACTAAATCGGGGAAATAATTATACCTGCCAGTCATGAAATCACAAGGATACAGTGTTTGGTTATTTTATTGATGTTAAAACAGTTCATATAGTAGTATCATAATAAAAAGTGGGTTGATTTCACGGGTTGATTTACCTTGTGTAGCGTGCAGTCAGCAAAATATGACTTCCCCGTTCCCCCCCCTTCACCGTTCCATACCTGAAACCCGCTGGTGAACAGCTGACTTTTACTACTACACCACGTGACCCCTTTGTGAATGGCGTAACCATAACAACGCATGTTGTTTGGTGTTATTGACCAGGGTTGATGGTGTTTTTCACCAGGGTTGAGGGTTGATGGTGTTTTTCACCAGGGTTGATGGTGTTTTTCACCAGGGTTGGGTATGGTTAAAATTTAATTTAGGGTTGGGTATGGTTAAAATTTAATTTATTCATATATTTCTTTTACAAATCTCTGTCCCGATTCTAATAAATTCACACTGTGCTCGTAAAATAAATGTCCAGGTTCGCACACATCTATTTTTTAGGTCGCACTGTCGAGCCCTGTCTTTGTTTACTGTCGGAGACATGTCAGTGGATGAGCCTGGTATGTATTCATGTTGATAGTTGATGTCAGTGGATGAGCCTGGTATGTATTCATGTTGATAGTTGATGTCAGTGGATGAGCCTGGTATGTATTCATGTTGATAGTTGATGTCAGTGGATGAGCCTGGTATGTATTCATGTTGATAGTTGATGTCAGTGGATGAGCCTGGTATGTATTCATGTTGATAGTTGATGTCAGTGGATGAGCCTGGTATGTATTCATGTTGATAGTTGATGTCAGTGGATGAGCCTGGTATGTATTCATGTTGATAGTTGATGTCAGTGGATGAGCCTGGTATGTATTCATGTTGATAGTGGATGTCAGTGGATGAGCCTGGTATGTATTCATGTTGATAGTTGATGTCAGTGGATGAGCCTGGTATGTATTCATGTTGATAGTTGATGTCAGTGGATGAGCCTGGTATGTATTCATGTTGATAGTTGATGTCAGTGGATGAGCCTGGTATGTATTCATGTTGATAGTTTATGTAGGTGGATGAGCCTGGTATGTATTCATGTTGATAGTTGATGTCAGTGGATGAGCCTGGTATGTATTCATGTTGATAGTTGATGTCAGTGGATGAGCCTGGTATGTATTCATGTTGATAGTTGATGTCAGTGGATGAGCCTGGTATGTATTCATGTTGATAGTTTATGTAGGTGGATGAGCCTGGTATGTATTCATGTTGATAGTTGATGTCAGTGGATGAGCCTGGTATGTATTCATGTTGATAGTTGATGTCAGTGGATGAGCCTGGTATGTATTCATGTTGATAGTTTATGTAGGTGGATGAGCCTGGTATGTATTCATGTTGATAGTTGATGTCAGTGGATGAGCCTGGTATGTATTCATGTTGATAGTTGATGTCAGTGGATGAGCCTGGTATGTATTCATGTTGATAGTTGATGTCAGTGGATGAGCCTGGTATGTATTCATGTTGATAGTTTATGTAGGTGGATGAGCCTGGTATGTATTCATGTTGATAGTTGATGTCAGTGGATGAGCCTGGTATGTATTCATGTTGATAGTTGATGTCAGTGGATGAGCCTGGTATGTATTCATGTTGATAGTTGATGTCAGTGGATGAGCCTGGTATGTATTCATGTTGATAGTTGATGTCAGTGGATGAGCCTGGTATGTATTCATGTTGATAGTTTATGTAGGTGGATGAGCCTGGTATGTATTCATGTTGATAGTTGATGTCAGTGGATGAGCCTGGTATGTATTCATGTTGATAGTTGATGTCAGTGGATGAGCCTGGTATGTATTCATGTTGATAGTTGATGTCAGTGGATGAGCCTGGTATGTATTCATGTTGATAGTTGATGTCAGTGGATGAGCCTGGTATGTATTCATGTTGATAGTTGATGTCAGTGGATGAGCCTGGTATGTATTCATGTTGATAGTTGATGTCAGTGGATGAGCCTGGTATGTATTCATGTTGATAGTTGATGTCAGTGGATGAGCCTGGTATGTATTCATGTTGATAGTTGATGTAGGTGTATGGCTGAGTTTACTTTCAGTTTGGATTTAGCATAAATCTGAGTTCTTTTTTATATATAGGTGTATGGCTGAGTTTAGTTTTTGCATACATCTTTTTTTGTTTAATAATTATAGAGTAACTGCAGAGAGAATTTGAGAAAGGGATGAATGTGAGAGAGGGAGAGAAAATGCAATTTTGAGTTTGTGTGGACGTTTGGCTGAAATCCCCATCTCTCCAGACTACAGAGGGTGCAAGGGTTCTGAGTAGGAAGAGCGTTTGGGTCCTTAACTGTGCCCCCAGGTTCCTGAAGGGGGAGCTAGAGAGCCTGAGGAACTCCGAGCAGGAGCTTGTGTCTCTGCAGCAGGAGGTGGATGAGGACACCACAGAAATCATCCCTTCAGCCATGTGAGTCACTGTAGTCACACACACATTTGGACGTAAAGCCCCAATCCGGTATTTTACTTATATAAATGTGTATGTTCTTATACTTTTGTATTATTTATTCTTGTTAGGGAAAGTAAGCGTTTTGGAACATCAGAATATGTGTGTTTTAGTCTAGTGTTTACGGTGTAGTGTTTACTACAGACGGTTAAGTGGTGGTAGTGAAAGGGTTAACCTTCTGGAGTGTGGTAGTGAAAGGGTTAACCATCTGGAGTGTGGTAGTGAAAGGTTAACCTTCTTGGGTGTGGTAGTGAAAGGGTTACCTTCTTGGGTGTGGTAGTGAAAGGGTTAACCTTCTGGGGTGTGGTAGTGAAAGGGTTAACCTTCTGGGGTGTGGTAGTGAAAGGTTATCCTTTTGTAGTGTGGTAGTGAAAGGGTTAACCTTCTGGGGTGTGGTAGTGAAAGGGTTATCCTTTTGTAGTGTGGTAGTGAAAGGTTAACCTTCTGTAGTGTGGTAGTGAAAGGTTAACCTTCTGTAGTGAAAGGGTTAACCTTCTGTAGTGTGGTAGTGAAAGGGTCAGCAGATAAGATACCCTTTTCTACCCTGTGCATGCATTAGGCTTAGGGAACAGCCACACCTTTAGCCTAGCTTAGCGTCATTCACTGGAAGTAGGTGTGCCAGTGTAGCCTAGTTCCCAACAGTCACGACATACACTCCAAATACAAATCTCACTCTGTTGACCCGGTCGGGGGGGGGGGGGGGGGCTGCTCTCACTCTGTTGACCCGGTCGGGGGGGGGGGGCTGCTCTCACTGACCCGGTGTGTTGTCGTCCACAGACACCTGGCTCAGCTGTACCACACAGCCACCAAGATCAAGTGGGAGTACAACACGGAGCCTCACATCCTGAAAGGAGGTAACTGTCACAGTCGTCAGATAGGGCTGTGCAATAAACGATAACGATTATCGCGATATATTTTAATAATCGATCTGTTTTAAAACTGGGCAGTTTTAAAACCAGAGACTGTGGACAGTCTTGTCTTTCTTGCTGCAACTTAAAGTAATGGCTTTGCTTGTCCAAATGACAATACTGACCAAATTGAGATTTATTTTTCTCTCGTCCATTTATTTAGTTTGCGTTCTAATTAAGAATACAGTTTGAAACCGTCTGTACGCAGTAGGCTATGTGTGCTAGCAGAGCTAGTCTCCAGGCGCGAGTCACGGTGCACGTGTGCGGTGGTTTGTCCACCAAAAAAGCGCCAAAAGATAGAAAAGAAACTAGCAGAGCCAGAACTGTTCAACTCCCCTGGAGCCACAGCCAGCAGAGAAGCCGGTTTACTTTAGCTTTCAAACCAGCTGCAGCCTGAGAACTGGAGTGTGAGGGGCTGTAACACTAAGGCTGTGGTTACACTAATGGCCAGTTTTCGTTTCGTTGTCGGGGTCAGTTTCGCTTTTCAGAACGCAACGTAATGGCAGGCAAGTTAGACATTGTTTTTGCCTCCTGAGCACAGTGATGATACATGTAGTACAATGCCAAAGCAGTAGGTGGCGATGTAGTTCAAACATGAAGGCAATTTTCAACCAATCAGAAAAGTTGAATGTGCCAATACACTTCCTGCAAAAAATCCACAATCTACCATCTTTAGATGCCTCGCGTGAGCCATTTAGCCAAGTACTTACTTAACGTACTTAAAATAGACTCCCCCTTCCACCTGATGGACACATACTATGTACCTGTACTACTATTATTTATTATTTATATACATACAGAACTGCTCCACATGGTTTTTAATATATCATGCTTTAAGTACTGTAGTTTTAATGTAGTTGGTGTTTTTTTATATAGTAGTCTTTTTATTGTAGTTTACATTTTTTTTTTATATATATATATATATATATATAGTGGTGAGTGTCTATGTATTGTGACTGTATGTTTGTCTTTCAACCACTGCACAAATGAAGTTCCGAAAGGAAAATAAAGTAATTTGAAGTTGAAGTAGCATTTATTTCAGCAAAGAAAGTGCAATAAACTAAACGGATACATTCACTGTGTTCTGCCTCAACTAACATCAACACAATTGACCACCAAGAACGGAGTTTAGTCTCACAAAAAGATCGTCGCTGATTTAAACTTTAGGGAACTTTATACTTACACTCCACTACATTTCAAGGGAAATGTTGTACTTTTTTACTCCACTACTTTTATCTGAACCCATCAGTTACTGGTTAATTTGAAGCAAATGATTTTGCATAGAAAACATAATATATACAAAATGTGAGGTACCAAAGCACCTCAAAGGCACTAAAAACAAGATTACAAACATCACAAAACAAACTGGTCAGACTACTGCTTGACCTTACCCCCAGAACCCACCTCACCCCTGCCCACTTTGACAACCTAGGATGGCTTAGAGTAGACGAACGGAGTACAGAAACTTGCAATGGGCCTGGTCTACAAGATACACTACACCACTAAGGTACCCATGTACATGTCAAAATACTTCCCAAAGGTCAGTGAATACCACGACCACAACACCAGAGGGAGCTCCACAAATCAATGTTCAACCCAGATAAGGCTCAAACAAGGGACTAAACACGTTTCGCAATTATGCCACATCAATGTGGAACGCCCTACCCACAGCTGTAAAAAAAAATTTGAATCCCTACCCACCTTCAAAACCGCTCTCAAAGAGCACCTACGGGAGACTGCAATTCGAAACTGGCCCCCGTAAACGGTAGACGTGGCCAAATCAACTGTTTACGGAAAAGACTGCGTAAAACAACTGTGGTGGATGACGGAAGAATACTTTCCCTGGTGAAGAAAAACCCCTTCACACCAGTTGGCCAGATCAAGAACACTCCAGTACAGGAGGTGAATGAATGTATCTGTGTCAACAATCCAGAGAAGACTTCACCACGGTGAATACAGAGGGTTCACCACAAGATGTAAACCATTGGTGAGCCTCAAAAACAGGAAGAGCAGATTAGTTACTCAAAAACACATTTACAAAGCCTGTACAGTTCTGGAACAACAGCCCATGGACAGATGAGACCGATGAACTTGTACCAGAATGATGGGAAGAGAAGGGTATGGAGAAGGAAAGGAACTGCTCATGATCCTCCTGACCTGAATCCAATTGAGCAGCGTTTCACTTGCTGAAGACAAAACTGAAGGGAACATGCCCCCAAGAACCAGCAGGAACCTGTTGCAGTAGAGGCCTGGCAGAGCATCACCAGGGACCAAACCCAGCGTCTAGGATAGAAGCTCCTTCTGAGTCTCTCTGTACTGGCCATGAGTCTTTGGTTATTCTCTTAGCCTTAAAGCACATCTTGTTTCATTTCAAGTCCATTGTGGTGGTGTACAGAGACAAAATTGTGTCAATGTCCCTTACCTACTCTTACTAGTTATGCTGCTGGCCATTGTGACCATCACTGTACATAATATACATACATCTGATTAGCACTATTACTCGGTAGTACTCATTTATATATTTTATACCCAGTTTAATCACCTGTACATTGTATATTACTGTTGCACTTTACTGCTACATTTGCACTCTGGTTGTATACCAAACGTATTTCCGTTGTACTGTACTTGTGCTGCATGATGACGATACATTTGATTCTGAATTGTGATGATCCACACAAGACTCTTTTTGGAGCTTGTTAGTTGATAAAAGAATTAGAGACTTTGTGGGCTCATACTTTATACACATTTGAATAGAATGTAATCTAATCTAAACCACACACACCAGCCTGCAGGTTTTCTATTGTTTTGAAACTAGACTTGTTGTTTGATGTTTGTTTGTTTTGACCGTGTGTTTCCTCTTGCAGTTCACTACGGACCAGACCTGGCCACGCCCATCAACATCGACACCACCGTGACATCACGCTGTCACATCAGTGACCAACTGTGGGCCCTTGTCAGCACTGAGTGGTAGCTGTAGGGCAAAAAAGAAAACGCAATATATGATCGATTTATTTTGTGTGGTGTGTTATAACAAAACTGTTGTAAATAAATATGTTGAAATTGAGAAGTTTGGACTTATTTTCTACAACTGAAATAAAAAGAATTGTATTCGAGTTAAGTACCGAAAAAAGGTACCGTTGGGTACTGATCCCGAATTCCAGGAACTGGTACCAGTTCAAATGTGAACGGCACCCAACCCTAGATACAACGTTAGCCATTGTTTTGAAATTCAAATCAACCATTTGCATTGAAAGTGTTGTTCATCCATGATGAAATATTCTGAATCAAGAAATAAATTTAATTTAAAGTCTAACAAATAGGTTTAAGCCATAAATATTGCATCCGAAAAAGAGAAACACGCTTTTAAAAGTTAATTGTATCCTTTTTAATGCCCTTTTAAAATGAAAAATAGTGCTTGGAAAAGTACTTGAAAGTCCTTGAATTTCATTTTGCAATGTCTGTGGGAACCCTGAAAGACTATATATATTTATATAGACACTATATATCCCATGCAGGTCAGTTCAGGAGCAGTGACCATGCAGTTCACACTGGAATCTCATCTCTTGGCCACATTTATAATACAAAAAAAAAGTATTATAAGAATTAAGAACGGTTAAACAAAAAAAATCTGATCTAAGCCATACATCTGAATTGAGCCCAAAGGCTTGCAGTGTGAACGCAGCCAGAGAGAGATACAGGTTTGTTAAAAACAAAGTGCTGACTTTCCAAGTTCAGTCTGTACTCTGGAACCTGAAGCAGAAGCCAGTCCTTTGAGCCGGTCTGATAGTAATCTTAGCAACATTGTGATATAAGCTGGTCTTTTCCACGCAATGTCCTTAAAGGTAAATGGATGTTTCCTCTCTGCCAGAGAAGACAACCCACTTCATCATCCAGGATGCTGTGGTGTGGTGAGCAGCGTATTATCATCACCAGCAGTAACATCTCAGAGCAGAATGATGAACCCTGGAACATCTCCTCCCCTCACTTTTCTGGATAGGCAGGAATAAGACGCCAGAAGTTAATTAAAATAAGCAAAGAATTGCAGCCAAGCTTTCGTAACGGTTTTCAAAAGATACCAAACGACACCTACCAACCCGTACCAAGGTCATAAATACATGAGTTAATTGAGGGCAAGCCTTCGTTTCTTTATGACGTTGAGCATACATGCATATCCAAATAAGATCATATATTCCTTTATTGTTGCCCTGGGGGAGGCCCGGGTGTCTGCTGCACAGGCGTACAGGTATAGGCAGGAATAGGAAGAATATAAATATAGTCATTTACGTTTACATTCCAAGTGTTGAACTTGAGTGCTACACTCTGAGGGGATAGTTGTATAGACATATTAGCAAGATAGGTAGTAGTATAAGGATAGTAGTATAGACATATTAGCAAGATAGGTAGTATAAGGATAGTAGTATAGACATATTAGCAAGATAGGTAGTAGTATAAGGATAGTAGTATAGACATATTAACATGATAGGTAGTAGTATAAAGTAACTACATCGTGGTAAAGTATATAATAGTAAAAGACTACTAAGGTTATTATAATTGTTGATATTGATTTTAGTAAATGGCAGAAAATTCTGCACGTTTCAGCTGTTCTGACTGGTGGGAAGTTCATGGGAGGAGGACAGAGAATAGCCTGCTCCGATTTGAGGACCCCCCCAGGAGCCCAAATAGGGGTCTCCTGTTGGTAATAAAACATATCCGTTGCACCCTACAGGACAATATAAAAATATGAGTAGGATCTAGGGCTGACCTCGACTAGTAGTATATATATATTTTTTTTGTATCATTCTTTCCAAAAGCAAAGTGCCCTAGAAGCGTGGCTAGCACTAATGGTGCGCATACCAGCGAGGCTAACTGCCTAAGAAAACGGGCACAGAGGCACTGAAAGAGGATTTCACTCGTCTAATGAATACACTAGACTAGACAAATATCTAGATGTATCCATCAGTGGACCAATTGCATGCTTTCGCAGAGGACAAGAAGCCATCAGTCGACTACTTCAGACATTAAGCACCGCCCACAGCCCGCCCGAATGGAATGATACAAAAAAGAAAAGAAAATTGCATTCGGTTGATAGTCGACTACCAGTCGACAATCGGCAAATTTTGGCCAATCAAAGTCGACTCTACAAATCCTTAGTCGGGGACAGGCCTAGTAGGATCCAGGTATCTCTGCTTGACGTGACTTAACTGTTGATTTAGTTCAGTATGTCATTACTTCTCTCCACACGCAGGCCTCACGTGACCTTTCATGTGATGAGAACGGAAACTTAACCCCCATCTTTCTGAACGGTAAAGTCACTGTTGATTGGCCTCGCTGGACCGTGGTGTCTACCACCTGGCAGACTCAGTGTGCCGCGTGGTCACGACCGCGTGGTTAACGACGTGGGTAGAAGTGGCACAGGGCGCCGGGAGGTTTCACATCATTGTCATTTAGCAGAACTATAACAGCGATGACCACTAGTGAGCCTGTGGTTTTGACACGGTCACGTACTGTGGATGCAGGGGGCTTGTATCGGAAGCATCTCTGCAGCAGCAGCGTTTCCGTGCAAAACCACCACTGGCACGTCGCTTGTCGCGGTGGTTAGTTAGCAGGGGTGTAAAGTACTTGAGTAATTGTACTTCGTTACAATACTTAATGTTTTTGGGGATTTGTACTTTACTCTATCTTTTGGCTCAGGAGGTTGGAGAGGTTGGCTCAGGATCAGGATGCTTGGAGAACCCTTGTTGACGGCCTATGCCCCAAACGGGGTAAAACGGCGTAAGTAAGTAAGTACTTTACTCTAGTATTATTAGGTTTGTATACTTGTACTTTTACTCAATTACATTTCAGAGAAGAAAACCATACTTTTTACTCCTTAGATTTAAAATGCAGACCTACAAAGTACAAATCTCGCAGGTCCAACCATTTTAATTAGTATATTTGTTTCTCTGGCCGAACTAACGTTAACGTTATTAATCCTGCGGCCGCGCCTTATTTAAAAACAGCCAATCAAATCCCCATCAATGGAAAATGAACCCGCCCATACCCGTGCTGATTGGTCCTTGTTGCAAGACTAGAAAGAGGGGATCTTTGGTTAAACACCTGCTATCAGAAGAATAGACAGTCAGAGGGACAAGCTACAGAAGATGGTCACAAACGATAGTACGAGTGATGAAGAGGACGAAACGGAACATTTCATTGGCCCGGAATAAAAAAAGGTTTTTACTTTTACTTTTTACTACTTTTAAGTACATTTCACGGTACCCGTACTTTCACTTAAGTATAATTTCTGGGTACTTTTTCCACCCCTGTTAGTTAACGGTTTGCGTGGAGGTGCAGCAAAGTTTCTACACAATTTGATTTGATTGAAGTTTATTTCAAATATGCAACATAACAAACAAACAAACATCAAGTATATATATAGCCTTAAGCCGTTCAAATAATAAATGTATATACAAAATAAATAATTTAAAGAACAAAGAACAAACTAATTAATCCCACCCCTATTTACTCATCAATTAAATCATGCAATCAACGCCTCCACCTTTTACGTAAACTCAACAACTTTTGTGAGTGTGCTAATTATGGAAACTTTTTTTATCCATCCTAATTTAGTCGTTATGACAATTCCCTTCCTGGTCGTTGCACGCATTGCCCCACTGTCGGCCTGGGGAGGGTGTAGAACTACCACATGCCTCCTCTGTCGCCAGCCACTTACTTTCACCTGACAGCGAGGAGTTTCACTGGGGGACGGAGATCTCAACATAAAAGGAAGGAATAAGTTGCAGAGGATAGTCAATTTGGCCTCTAACACCATAGGGAAGCCACAAAAACAGCTAAGCTACATCTACAACGAAGTGCTTAGGAAGAAAGCTAGGAAGATAGTGGGTGACCCCTCTGGTAGGCAAACCGATTTTATTTTTATTTTTTTAAACTCCTTCATTCCTAATGCCATTAACTCATTCAACGCCAGACCCGATGATAGTTTGGAATTTGAAAATAAGGAGAAAAGGTGGATAAAAAAAAAATTAAAAAGTATGTATATGTCTGCTGTCATTGTCATTGTTGTTTTATTTATTTTATTTATTATTCAATGGCGAGACCAAACACAAGTTTCACTTCACACTGTGGATAATAATGTGAAACTAAACTAAACCAAACAAAGTATCACCGGTTCTAAAACTATACCACGGCAGAAACCTGAACCATCAGGAGTGTAATGGAGTGTTTGATGACAACATGGACAATTCTTTATAAAATAATTTGTATTAATAGAATAACTAGAAAATATTTGAACGCTGCTGAAACTGAACATTTCTGTTACCGGTGCTAAGCTGTATAGCTCATCTACTGTTGGCTACATAGAATCAGCTGACGCTGTTGACACGCCCACTACGCAAAGCTTGCGCTCACACACACACACAGACATACACACACACACACACACACACACACACACACACACACACACACACACACACACACACACACACACACACGCACACTAATCCAGTCACTCAACTCATAGAAAATACATCAGGCTATTATTCTAAAAGTATCCATACTAATAAAATATTATAAGTATTGGACCGCATTTAACGGCTTGGTATCGCAATACTTTTCTATGTATCCATGTATTGTGCAACCGGAGTCTTTAGTCTGAATAACGCAGTTACAGTTCTGCCCTCGTGGCATTTATATGTGTTCAACTTTGCCCCCAAAAGAAACTGATGATTTATTTGACACATAATCTCACACACATCCAAAAACACATCCATTTTTGTTTGACAGTTGGGAGTAGATGAGGTTGAAAATGGAGACATTGAATCCTGTTAACCCTTTCACTGCCACACGACAGAAGGTTAACCCTTTACTATCACACTACCGACGGTCGGGTTAACCTTCTGTCGTGTGGCAGTGAAAGGGTTAGCCTGCTGTTGTGTGGCAGTGAAAGGGTTAACCTGCTGTGTATTGTCACAGTGAAAGGGTTAAACCGTTTGGTAGTGCGGCAGTGAAAGGGTTAATTACAGCACTGTGAAATGGTGTAGAAGAAAGAATAGCAATACCTCGTCTTATAAGGACGTTTACGACCGACCTGTAGCTGTTCAATCACGCATGAACAAATGTGTGGGCATATAGTTGTGTACAGTTAAGTATTCTGAGCTATTTCACATAGTTTGATTATTGTATTGTTATATATTGGAGCTTGTCTTGTGTGTGTGTACTAGTCCTTTTTCCTATTTACTTGTAATGTCATGTTATGATGTAAGTATTATGTGTGTGTGTGTGTGTGTGTGTGTGTGTGTGTGTGTGTGTGTGTGTGTGTGTGTGTGTGTGTGTGTGTGTGTGTGTGTGTGTGTGTGTGTGTGTGTGTGTGTGTGTGTGTGTGTGTGTGTGTGTGTGTGTGTGTGTGTGTGTGCGTGTGCGTGCGTGCGTACTTAATGTTATATGTTATGATGTAAGTATTATTTTGCAAGGTCACGATGTAATTTGTGTGTGGACCCCAGGAAGAATAGCTACTGCAATGCTGTAGCTAATTGGGGATCCTAATAAACTAAACCATATCATTTCATTAAGCTATGATTAACACAACGATTCAATGTCCCCAATGACCTCACTGGTGGCCATATTCAAACTAATTTACTCTCAATAACTTGTTGATCTAAATGCATGCGTGCAAAGCTGTTTAGAGTTTTTTTTATGTGTGTGTGTGTGTGTGTGATCATGTGCTAAATAAATCAGCATTGTTTATTTGGTGAAGTGTCCCTTTAAGAGTGTTGATAACATTGTGATTTTATAGCATGTCTGCACTTTATGTGCTCATTTCATCATTCATGTCTTTTCTATTCTACTAAAACTGAATCAAACCATAAACAAGGTGGCCTGTTGGGATGTTTGATCCTAATGGGAAAAACTGATTGTATATGTCTGCTCATTTTACCCTTGCTATTATTTTACTTATTTTTACTTGTATCTCTACACCCCACTATATCCGCTGGGTGCATACTATAACCGTTATCATATTTTGTAACAGATTACAGAAATTCAAGAAGCCTATTGGAACGTGAGGTTCTGATATGAATTGATTAATATATCTACATTATTTTATCCCACTTTATGCTTTGCTCTTGCTGCTTGTTTTACACTGATTTTATGTCTTATTTCTTACTTATGTAAAGCACTTTGAACTGCAATCCCCTGTATGAAAGATGCTATACAAATAAAGTTATTATTATTATTATTATTATTGGATGTTTTGTGTGTATGTGGGGCACGTTCCCATACATCTGTTACACTGTCTGCCACCGCTGTCTGCTTTCTAGATCTTTTTATAGAAACGGAGGCTTCCTGTTTTTCCTCCACATAGTAAAAGTGTAAACACAGGGACAGAGGGCTACATGAGGAGCACACACACAAACACACAACAACACACACACACACAACAACACACAACAACACACATGCTGCAATCGCTTTAAACGATCGCTTTAAACAATCGCTTTAAACAAAATGTCACTTTAAACAAAATGGAAATGTCACTTTAAAGGAATGAGGAAAATAAAGGTCACTTTAAAGTAGAACCGATGTGGTTCTTGTATAGTTTAGATATAGTAAGTATAGCATAATGACATAGAGTTAAAACTGTATATTGTATAGTATAGTAGTGTACATAGGACGGGACCCAGTGCCTTCTCAGGAATTTAGCATGTCTATTTTATCATGCCCATCTTATGTCTTTTTATTATCTGTTTTTTTACATCTATTTTATTATTAGTATTATTGCACAATCTAATCGGGCATGACCACCCGCATTTCACTGTATGCCCTGGTATGTGACAAATAAACCTCTTGAATCTTGAATCTATATTTCATTCTTGGATGCAAGAACAACAAATCGCCAACGTAGATATATTCACATATATTTATTAATTGTTAGAATGTACATTATAAAACATCATAACTTCGGTCTAATTTTTTATTATACAAAACAATGATCTCAGAGAGACAGTTATTCTATTTACACAAGACCCTGCGAAGCAGTGACAGAAATTCATTTTCTTTTCTTTAGTTTTTTACAATTATTGCAACGTTAGAACAATTCAAACGGTTTCTTCTCACCGCCGCCATCACAATGTAAACATTCCACCTATAGCCGTGTGCGCATTTCCATTCGTCAGCCATTGTGTGTGTGACGAGATAACAATCGGTTTACAGGAGAAATAATACATAAATAACACTTCATTGCAAGCTGGATTTCCTCCCGACAGGAAAGTCCTGAGGCTCTCGTGTTCTCGTCCAACACGCAGCTCCCTGGCCGTATGTACGGCCGCCGTGCTTTGAGTCCCCGAGCCTCCGCGTTCTCGTCCAACACGCAGCTCCCTGGCCGTACGTACGCCGTGCTTTGAGTCGCCGAGCCTCTCCACTCTCTGCTTTCATTGCCCTCAGTCTCGTGCTCCGCTGCTACATGTGTCGAGGGGGCCGACGACGAGGTCGTTATACAGACCAGCCCGCACGGGCGAGCCACCGCTTCTCTGTGCGTCTCCAAGCCACCAAGCCTCTGATCTCAGTGGCGGGGAGGGGGGGGGGGGGTGCTCCCTGGGTTCAGATGACAGAAATGACATGGTTTTGGCGGCAGTTTTTTTGGGTGTGGATGCTCTGTGCCTTTTAAACAACATGCCATTATGCGTTTTGGCGCAGAAGCGGAGAGAGGAGAGGAGATAAGGAGGAGTTTCGTGTTCGGCAGTCGACCTCTCGCCCCGACGTGGGCGTTTTCGCTCCGATTTTAGTTTTGTGTTCAAGGACGCCGATGACTTGACGTTTGTGTTGGAAGTGTGTGGTCACTCGCTGAGGGGCGGCTGCGGTCACTTTCATGCGCCATCCTTCAATACATGAAAGACACAGTGAATTTTCAGTCTAAAATATATATATATGGAAACTTGTAGCAACTTTTAAACCCGTGGAATAAAAAGGCCCTTCTTTCTTGATGTGTACATCTGACGATCGAACACGTTGTCGAGTCTATCGTGAGCTCCACGAGGAACATGGCCAAACTGTGGCAGAGTGCGACACACAAGAGGACATTCCTCACACACACACACACACACAGTCACACACACGTGTAGTGTTGTCACGACGACCACACGATTATTATTATGCCACACAATGTTTACGAGATCTTCACCAGCATTCTCGCTCTCTCTCTCATTCACATGGAGTGTACGACGACTTGGCCGCCTGTCGCGGCGACCGCTTCATGTCTTCGACGACGTCATCCGGGGATAGATGGCCTTGATGGCGGAGGCCGGCGAGAAGTTGGCTGAGGACACCGTGGTCTCCAGGCCCTCCAGCCGGTGGGAGGCGGCGTCCGTCTTGCTGGTGCTGCACTCCAGGAAGTGCAGCCCCATCTTCTTCACCTGCCCGTCCTTGGTCAGCAGGCAGTGGCGACAGAGCAGCCGCAGGATGGCCCTCCTCATGTCCTTGCTGGTCAGCGTGTAGATGATGGGGTTGAGCAGGGAGTTGAACATGGCTATGCCCAGGAAGTAGTCCGCCTTGAAGAGCACCTGGCAGCCCTTGGCCGGGCAGCAGAAGTCCAGCAGCAGCAGGACGAAGAGGGGCAGCCAGCACGCGATGAAGACCCCCAGGACGATGGTGACCGTCTTCAGCAGGGCCAGGTACTTCTGGGACTTGCGGGCGAGCCCCTTGCTGCTGCTGCCGCCGCGCTGGGCGGGGCCCCCCGCCGCCGGGGCCGCCTGCAGGCGCTGCTGGGTGTTGACCTGCACGATGCGGTAGATGCGCACGTAGAGCACCACGATGGCGAGCAGCACGGCGGTGAAGATGGTGATGCACACCAGGATGTAGCTCTTGGAGTAGAGCGGCAGCACGGTGGAGCACTGGTCCAGGCGGCCGATGCAGTTCCAGCCGAGGACGGGCAGCACGCCCAGGAACACGGCCACCACCCAGCTGGCGCCGATGAGGCCGAACATGCGTCCCTGCTTGGCCCCCTGGTACGGCTTCATGCGCACCATGGTGACGTGCCGCTCGATGGCGATGGCCAGCAGGCTGATGACGGACGCCGCCAGCATGATGAACACGCCGCCCTCGCGCAGGAACCACAGCACGGGCGTCATCTTCAGCGTGTTGGCGCCCGACGTCACGATGTTCACCATGTAGGTGAAGCCCGCCAGCATGTCCGAGAGGGTCAGGTTGCCCAGCAGGTAGTACATGGGCAGGTGGAACTTCTTGTTGCGCCAGATGGCCAGCAGCACCACGGCGTTCTCCAGCACGATGAGCATGCACACCAGCAGGAAGGCGATGGCCTCGGGCTTGAGGCCGTCGCGGTACTTGTTCTCCTTCAGCTTGCCCGTGTAGTTGTAGTGCGCCACGATCACCGCGTTGCTCTGGTACTCGCGGAACATCCGCAGCAGGTAGCCCGCCGACGGCGTGACGGGCACCAGGGACGGAGCCACCGCGGCGTACGCGGCGTGGGAGGATTCGGTGGCCATTTTAAGTGTTTATAATAAGAGCGGGATATAATATCCTGTATTCAGCCCGGGGGTGTCAGTTGTTTTCTTTTTACTTTACATCCAGTAAGTCGGTGTCTCACGTAGTTCTTGGGTATTGCATGTCTCTGGAAACAGGAACTAGTGGAGTATATTCCTCAGGGGGGAAATGAGAAGCAGAGGTTCTTTTTTTGTCCTCCTTTTTCTTTTAATCCATTCGCGAGGCCGCTTCCTCGTTTTCCGGTCTCCTGGGTTTGAACGGTCCTCGCTCCTTCTCAGTGTGGATCACCGGTGTAATGCCTGGTTTATCCACTAGAGGGAGAGAGGGGAAAGTTAGTATTTCTTTACAATGGTCAATGGGACACCAAAAAGCAGTAATAAATTAATAACAATAATAATAATAATAATAATCAAATAATAAAAGGTCCACAAGGTAAGAGAAAATGTTGAGACCGTGTAAATAAAAAAGTAAAAAGAAAGGAATTTAAATATCCTAATCCTAGAATTACGTTGATATATCCTAAACAGTGACTGTCCATCTCGCAGCCTCATATTACTTTATTAGACAAAACGACATTTAGCCTCTGATGGGAAAAGAAACAGCTCTCACCATATTTCTATAGGAAAGTCGGGATAACCGTTATTTAATTGTTTTCTTTTTTTCGAAAGAAGATATGTTGTTGTTTTGAGTGTTATAATCCGAAAACCACAAATAGTTGTGGGAGAGAGATGACGGTGGAATAGAAGGTAACCGCGGACAGTGCTCTGCCTCGGAGCGCGTCTATACGCGCAGTCAGACCATCAGCTGTTTGATTGATTGAAAACTGTATTAACAGATTGCATGATGTGAGTAAAGGCATCTTCATGCATCAGATCTGAGGCGTGGCGACATCATGACAGCACTCTTCAGACCTCGCCGCCGTGACGATTATTGTTTTACTTTCCCAAGTAAACTTTAGAAGGAGGATAATAGCCTGCGGTCTGTATATGAATCATGATTGTGTGTTGCGGTCATAAACACCACGCATTATAAATCACTTGTCTTAACTCTGGCAGAGTAGAGACATGGAGATAACGATTTCAACAACCAAAACGGTTGTACTTTATTGTTTGTACACTTTAGGTTTGATTGATTGATTTATTGCACATTGTATTAACAGATTGCACAGTAGGCGTAACAGCTCAATAGGGGATGCAGACCAGAGAAAGACTTTCGCCTTGTTTACATCAGGGTCCCCCATTTTCAATTAATCGTATATTGTATATTTTGTATAGTGTTTGGTCTTTATTCTTTTAACTTTTTTAGTTTTACTGTGTGAAGCACGACAATCTCATGCACGGAGGCTCATATGAACCAAGCATTTTATTTCACTGTAATGTACCTTATTATAATATGTGACAAGTGAAACAAAACTTGAACTTGAAACAAACGCACCTGTAAATTCGTTGGAAAAAAAACCGCGTCCCGTATAAAAGCTCGCCGTGGAGAATCCAGAATTATGATGATATCCCACGACTCTCTCTGTCGATCAACCTCAGACTGTGGTGTGAGAGGCGCGCTGGGCAGGACTCAACACGAGGGCCCGCCCCCTGGCCCCTGGCCCCGCCCCCTGGCCCCTGGCCCCGCCCTGTGCCGCTGCTGCCTGCTGAGTTGCACTTTACTTGCCAAATGAAGGTAAAACGCTTGTAGGCTCTCTGGCTCTTGT
>NC_140178.1:110104274-110146774 GCF_963971535.1 Notolepis coatsorum | reverse complement strand
GGTTAGCAATAAAAACAGAATAAAATCTAATCAGAATAAAATCAAGATAAATAACATTAGAATAAAAACACAACAAAAGCACATAGACATAGTAGGGATACAGGTCACAATACAGTCATGGACACAAGGACAGAGCACATCATGACATATTAAGGGACCCAGACATAGACAAACGCACCGTATCCACACACACACACACACACACACACACACACACACACACACACACACACACACACACACACACACACACACACACACACACACACACACACACACACACACACACACACACACACACACACACACACACACACACACACACACACACACATACACATCAGTGTTGACAGTTCTGGTTTTCAATGAGCCATTCCCTAACCCTGCACTTGAATGAATGGTATGATGTGGACACTCTAATTGTTTGAGGAATTGAGTTCCATTGGTGGGATGCTCTGTATGAGAAGACGGCCTGGCCAAATACACTGTTTTTGAAAGGGATTGTACAGTCCCCCCTTGCCGCACCTCTAGTGTTCCTGGTTGAGGCAGACTTGAGGTTGATGAAACCGGACAAAGGAGGAGGAGCCAATCCACACTTTATTTTAAAAACTAGACAGACGTTTTGATATAGGGTCAGGTTTTCCCAGTTGAGTAGATTATATTTTTTTAGAATGTGACAATGATGGTACCTGAATGGTTTCTTGTCTAGAATTTTTATTGCTTGTTTGTAAAGTGATTGAAGTGGTTTCAGAATGGTGGAATGTGAATTGGACCAGGTTATCAAACAGTATGCGATGTGGGAAAGAACCATTGAATGAAAATATAGCTTTGCTGCCTCGGTTGAAAGGAAGTTTCTTATGTACCTGAAGTTTGATAGGCTGAACTTTACCTTATTGCAGACTTTTTTTATGTGATTTTTGAAGCTAAGGTTTGGGTCTATGTGTAATCCTAAATACTTATATTCATTCCCAGCTGGACTTAATTGTAAGTCTGACCAGAGCTCTGTCTCACTTTCTGGTCAGACGCTTTCAATCAATCAATCAATCAATCAATCAATCAATCAATTAGACTTGTCTCTGATTGTAAACTGAGGATACTTTTTTTATTTTTTTTATACAATTTGACTCATCTGAATTTCTACAGTTCACTGTCTTGGTCCATTAAAAATATTCCACAACACTCTTTTAGAAGCACAATCTCAGGAGGGTCATACAGAACCAAGCATTTCACTATAACGTACATGTACTTTATGTGTGACAAATAAAACAAAACTGGGAACTTACTTACTTATCGCTGCTGTCGGGACAAAACCTCATAACTCCATTTTTTGAATTTTTTTTTTATTATATAAATCAACTCTGTAGATCATCCTCCATATGTGTGTGTGGGTTTTACAAAGTTTAAACAATGGGAAAGCATTCAACCGATCATCTGTCTAAACCTCCTAACTCTATTCACCCTCAAATCTGTGTTCGTTTTTTTCATCTGCTGAAAAGTTGGGTTTTTGGAGTTATGAGGTTTTGTCCCGACAGCAGCGTTATGCTACTCCTTATACTACTACCTATCATGCTAATATGTCTATATACTACTATCTACTATTCTACTATCCTTAATACTACAACCTATCATGCTAATAATGTCTATTCAACTATGCACTGTGTTGTAACACTCAAGTTGGACACTATTTGACTAACAATACCACTGGCCAGAGTTGTACTCCCTCCTGCTGACTTGTTCACAATTTGTAAGTCGCTTTGGATAGTAGTGTCAAACTGAATCACTGAATGCAAATGTAATGCAAATGGTGAAACAGTCGATCCAATTCACAAAAAGCACCCTTTTTTTTATTGACCGATCTAAAACGCCGCCCTCTTTTCTCCGCCCTCCAATGACAACCGTCGCTTCGATGTTCCCTACCTGAGGAATGGAAGCTAAATTGGACAATGGCACATTGTCCTGAGAAAACACTGAATTCCCGCCTCATGTTTTTAAACAAAGTTTCCAGATTTACTGTATGGTAAATAAGACCCTTCACCCCCCCCCCCCCCCCCCCCCCCCCCCCCCATAGCCTGTTTCACAATACAGTGGCCGCCATCACAACAACAACAACAAGTCCCTATTTGTTTGCAAATTAGGATCATTAAGAGCAGTGATAGCTAGCGAACAGGGGCGTGGAAGGGAAGGCGAGGGGTGGGTCTGGCGGGGAGAGAGGGGGGGGGGGGGGGGGGGTGGTTGGGCCTTCTCTAAACAGGAAGCCTCTGCATTGTCCCTCGAACGATGAAGTCATTGGACGGAATCGACGCGCAGGGGGACCGCATTCCAGACGGACGACGTGGAAACGCTCGCAACTTTTAGTCATTTCCGCGAGAGGCGGGGGGTTAATAAATAAATAATATCTAAATCCTGTGTTTATATAAGACGTAACGTTGCCCTATAGTCACCGCATTCGAGTTGTTGATTATTGTCCCCGGTCCCCCCCCCCCCCCCCCGGGTCGCCTCTGTCGGTCGTCCGCGGAGAAGGGGTTCAAAGGTCACGCGTCTATAAATATATCAACAGGATTGTCCCTCTTTTAAACTCAACGACTACAGACGTTCACCTCACCTGCCCCTCGCTCCTTCCTGGGGGTCGCGATGTTCTTTTTGACCCCGTTTTTAAGTGATTTCCAGTCAGCAGCTGTCTGGTTGAAGAGGACTCCTCCTGCCCGGTCTGCCCCGTCCTCCCCCCCGCGCCCCCCCAGGCCCTACAGACCCACCCCAGTGAACACCAGCCCCATGCAGGAGACCCTCTTCATTCACCTGGGAGGGACCTGACAGCCAAGTGGCAGAGGCCCCCCCACGGTGCAGCAGTGATGATCCTGCTGTGAGCCGCCTCTATTATAGAAGTCTTCGCTCACCTCTGATTACTTAGCACACAAAGGCCCGGCAGCGGGGGTCCTCCCCCCCCCGACCCCCCTCCCTCCCCCCTGGCTGCCCTGGCCCAGAGAGAGAGACATGAGCCTTCTCCCACAGCGCCCCCCCCCCCCCCTGGCCCAGAGAGAGAGAGAGAGAGAGAGAGAGAGCAGTCAAGTCAAGTCAGGTCAAGTGTTGCTTTATTAATCCCCTTGGGGAAATTCAAGTGTCGTAGCAGCATGGGGGGTACAGGTAGGACAGTTACATAGATAATAGAATAATAGGACATAGCACAAAGTGCAGGTAATAATGATGATAGTGATAACACTAATGAACAGTAGTGGCAGGATTCAATCAGACAGTAGTGATAGTGATGGTGGTAAACATGGTCCAAACCGTAGTAACACACTGCACCAGAGTCTGTGAAGTGTTTATTACAGTCAGATAGTCCTAACAGTGTTTATTATTAAGAGTAAGATAGTCCTAACAGTGTTTATTATTAAGAGTCAGACAGTCCTAACAGTGTTTATTATTAAGAGTCAGACAGTCCTAACAGTGTTTATTATTAAGAGTCAGACAGTCCTAACAGTGTTTATTATTAAGAGTCAGACAGTCCTAACAGTGTTTATTATTAAGAGTCAGACAGTCCTAACAGTGTTTATTATTAAGAGTCAGATAGTCCTAACAGTGTTTATTATTAAGAGTCAGACAGTCCTAACAGTGTTTATTATTAAGAGTCAGATAGTCCTAACAGTGTTTATTATTAAGAGTCAGACAGTCCTAACAGTGTTTATTATTAAGAGTCAGATAGTCCTAACAGTGTTTATTATTAAGAGTCAGACAGTCCTAACAGTGTTTATTATTAAGAGTCAGACAGTCCTAACAGTGTTTATTATTAAGAGTCAGATAGTCCTAACAGTGTTTATTATTAAGAGTCAGACAGTCCTAACAGTGTTTATTATTAAGAGTCAGATAGTCCTAACAGTATTTATTATTAAGAGTAAGATAGTCCTAACAGTGTTTATTATTAAGAGTCAGACAGTCCTAACAGTGTTTATTATTAAGAGTCAGACAGTCCTAACAGTGTTTATTATTAAGAGTCAGACAGTCAGACAGAGTCAGACAGTCAGACAGTGGGGCGGCGTGGCTCAGGGGTAGAGCGGGTCGTCCAATGATCGAAGGGTTGGTGGTTCGAATCCCGCTCAAGCCCATGTCCATCCCACTGCCGTTGTGTCCTTGGGCAAGACACTTAACCTACTTGCCTCGTATGAATGTGTATGCATGTGAATGAATGTCGGTGGTGGTCGGAGGGGCCGTAGGCGATGATTATTCGCCACGCTTCTGTGAGTCTGCCTCAGGGCAGCTCTGGCTGCAATTGCAGCTTACCACCACCGGTATGACTGTGTATGAACGAATAATGGACTCTGTAAGCGCTCAGTGTCATGAAGAGCGCTATATAAATCCAATCCATTATTATTATTATTATTATTATAGTCCTAACAGTGTTTATTATTAAGAGTCAGACAGTCCTAACAGTGTTTATTATTAAGAGTCAGACAGTCCTAACAGTGTTTATTATTAAGAGTCAGACAGTCCTAACAGTGTTTATTATTAAGAGTCAGATAGTCCTAACAGTATTTACTATTAAGAGTCAGACAGTCCTAACAGTATTTATTATTAAGAGTCAGACAGTCCTAACAGTATTTATTATTAAGAGTCAGACAGTCCTAACAGTATTTATTATTAAGAGTCAGACAGTCCTAACAGTGTTTATTATTAAGAGTCAGACAGTCCTAACAGTATTTATTATTAAGAGTCAGACAGTCCTAACAGTGTTTATTATTAAGAGTCAGACAGTCCTAACAGTATTTATTATTAAGAGTCAGATAGTCCTAACAGTGTTTATTATTAAGAGTCTGATAGTCCTAACAGTATTTATTATTAAGAGTCAGACAGTCCTAACAGTATTTATTATTAAGAGTCAGACAGTCCTAACAGTATTTATTATTAAGAGTCAGACAGTCTTAACAGTGTTTACTATTAAGACCCGTCCTAACAGTTCTCAAGTTCACCAGCCGTTAGTTCTCCAGCGGTTGGCAGCAGTCCGTGCCAACGGTCGTGGAGCCTGATGGCTACTGGCACGAAAGCCCGGCCTGAGGCGATCCAGACCCACCCAGCCGTCCCACTGTTTCATGTCCAGTACCCTCTCCTCTGTCCACTACTGCTGGGTGTTTCATGTCCAGTACCCTCTCCTCTGTCCAGTACTGCTGGGTGTTTCATGTCCAGTACCCTCTCCTCTGTCCACTACTGCTGGGTGTTTCATGTCCAGTACCCTCTCCTCTGTCCACTACTGCTGGGTGTTTCATGTCCAGTACCCTCTCCTCTGTCCACTACTGCTGGGTGTTTCATGTCCAGTACCCTCTCCTCTGTCCAGTACTGCTGGGTGTTTCATGTCCAGTACCCTCTCCTCTGTCCACTACTGCTGGGTGTTTCATGTCCAGTACCCTCTCCTCTGACCACTACTGCTGGGTGTTTCATGTCCAGTACCCTCTCCTCTGACCACTACTGCTGGGTGTTTCATATCCAGTACCCTCTCCTCTGTCCACTACCGCTGGGTGTTTCATGTCCAGTACCCTCTCCTCTGTCCACTACTGCTGGGTGTTTCATGTCCAGTACCCTCTCCTCTGTCCACTACTGCTGGGTGTTTCATGTCCAGTACCCTCTCCTCTGTCCAGTACTGCTGGGTGTTTCATGTCCAGTACCCTCTCCTCTGTCCAGTACTGCTGGGTGTTTCATATCCAGTACCCTCTCCTCTGTCCACTACCGCTGGGTGTTTCATGTCCAGTACCCTCTCCTCTGTCCACTACTGCTGGGTGTTTCATGTCCAGTACCCTCTCCTCTGTCCACTACTGCTGGGTGTTTCATGTCCAGTACCCTCTCCTCTGTCCAGTACTGCTGGGTGTTTCATGTCCAGTACCCTCTCCTCTGTCCACTACTGCTGGGTGTTTCATGTCCAGTACCCTCTCCTCTGACCACTACTGCTGGGTGTTTCATATCCAGTACCCTCTCCTCTGACCACTACTGCTGGGTGTTTCATGTCCAGTACCCTCTCCTCTGTCCAGTACTGCTGGGTGTTTCATGTTTAGGGCCCCAGAACTGTGCCCTGAGAGGGAGGTTTATTTGTTTGTTTATTTTATGGATCCCCATTAGTCTACACACCCATGGGTGAAAACTTGTCTTCCTGGGGTCCCGAACACATAACATACAACATTACAGTACATTACAGTAATAAAAAAAACAATAAAAACATAAGAAACACTTTAGCCTAAGTACATTCTCAATATCTTTAAAATCTCACAAAAAAACACACAAAGGCTCCAGCCACAAATACAATACTAACTAAACTAACTAACTAAACGAACAATACTAACTAAATAAATCAGTAACTCAACTGTACTGATCATCATTATCTTCGCAGGTATACAATTCCAGTTTGCAGCAGCTCTATACGTTACGCTTCTCTTAAGTGCATTTGTTCTTGGTAGAGGTAGAGTAAACTGAAGACCCACGGCGTGACATAGCCATGTCTAGTATTGGTGGGTTGTAGTTCTGACCGCCTCAGGTTTACCAATTTTATAAATATTAAACAAAAATGTTACAAGGCTGCATGCCAGCCTCTGATCCACTCCAAGCCAAGACAGAGCGGCATGCATTCCCTCTGTTCAACGGGTCAAAGTGGGTATCGAACAAGAGGGAAGTCTGTCAGGTTTTAAACTGTGGATACCAAGCAGAAGGTAAAGACGACTGTAATCCAGAACTATTTTATTGCACTGTAAAAAAAAAAAAAAGTATATTATAGTTTATAGTATGTCTGCACTTTTTTTGTATTTTATTTTTTTATTATTTTTTAAACACACATATAAACAAACATGACAACACACGATAAGATACACAAGCATTAATACACAGTGTATATCCAACGAAATTACTATTTATACCAATGTCTTATACAGGATATACCCCCAATACCTGTTATCTAAAAACCTACACACATATGCTCCAGCTCGAACCCCCCCCTCCCGGACCCCTCTTTGGATAGTACCTCCATTATCCCTCGCTCCTAACCAGACACTACCATTATAAGCTAGCTTTTATTCTCTCTCTTTATAGCATGTCTGCACTTTATGTGCTCATTTCATCATTCATGTCTTTTCTATTCTACTAAAACTGAATCAAACCATAAACAAGGTGGCCTGTTGGGATGTTTGATCCTAATGTGAAAAACTGTGATTTTATAATGTCTGCTCATTTTACCCTTGCTATTATTTGACTTATTTAAACTTGTATCTCTACACACCCCACTATATTCGCTGGGTGCATAGAGTATGACCTTTGTAACAGATTACAGAAATTCAAGAAGCCTATTGGAACGTGAGGTTCTTCTGATATGATTTGATTAATAATATATCTGCATTATCTTATCCCACTTTATGCTTTGCTCTCGCTGCTTGTTTTACACTTTGATTTGATGTCTTATTTCTTACTGATGTAAAGCACTTTGAACTGCAATCCCCTGTATGAAAGGTGCTATACAAATAAAGTTATTATTATTATTATTATTATTATTATTATTATTATTATTATTATTATTATTATTATTATTATTATTATTATTATTATTATTATTATTATTATTATTATTATTATTATTATTATTATTATTATTATTATTATTATTATTATTATTATTATTATTATTATTATTATTATTATTATTATTATTATTATTATTATTATTATTATTATTATTTCCCTGGCTCTGGGAGATGTAACCCTCTGACGTTGCTGAGCAGCCAGACGGGCGACATGGAGACAGAGGAAAACAACAAACATCAGTGGATCTATAGGAGACTTCCTCTTTGCAACAGTGATTGATGCCACGTTTTGGCCAAAACACTCGTATAGACTGATAGAATTTATAGTGTTTTTCCATGTATCCTCGACCCCTGCCCTCTTTTTTTGTTTGGTTTTTATTATAGAGAGTTATTTGACATCCAATTGAAAAGTAAGTTCACACCCATCTAATACCTCATTTATAAGGACACAGTAAAACATGTTGCCTTTTCTCCTGCTGCCGTAGTCTGTCAGGCAACATTCTCACCTCAGAGTGACACTAAAAACTCACAGTCAAGTCTTGTAAAATAACACCTATTGCACAGGTTCAAACGGTCAGTTGTTAGTGTTATTTTTAAGCTGCGACCATGCAGCAGCTCTGTTGGTCCACAAAATTCCCACAGTTGACACCCTAGGTGGTTCAAATTTAGCATGGAGGTCAAGTGTGTGCGTGCGTGTGTGTGCGTGCGTGTGTGTGTGTGTGATTGTGTGTGTGTGTGTGTGTGTGTGGTGAAGGTGTTAATGTGTGTTCATGCCAATTGGCTAAAAGGGGGGCGTGGCAATGGGAGCGGCCTATCAAAAAAAAGGCACATAACTTCCAAATGGATTCACAGACTTGCACAAGAGTTTGTGGTAACGTTGGTCATGACCCAAAGGACAGCTGGTTAACTGTTTGTGCCAATTGACAGAGAAGGGGGAGTGGCCTAGAACAGAAAGGGGCGTGACCTCTAAACAGATTCACGGCTATTGCAATTCCGCGTTTGTTTTCTCAACGAAGCACATAATTAGATCAGAGTGTGTGGACATTCTGTACAGCAATGCTGTATATACCATATAATGGTAGACGATGTTTCACTCCATAGATTAATCTAGATACATTTATTTTAATGCTTTAAATAATTTAAATTAATCTCCAAAGTTAAAACATTAACTTTGACAGCCCTAATATATATATATTTATTCCTATACCGCATATATACCTATCCTCACCTGTCTGTACTTACCTGCACATAGTCCTTTACTATATACATATCTGTACATATCCTACTCTTTCTAGTTACACTGCTGGCCAGTAGTAGTCATACTGTCTTTATTTATTATACCTCTGTACATATAATATAGTACTAAATTGTATATTCTGTACCCAGTTTAATCACCTATACATTGTATATTACTATTGCACATTACTGTTACATTTGCACTCTGGTTGGATGCCAAACTTATTTTCGTTGTGCTGTACTTGTGCTGCATGATGACGATGTAATTAATGATGATGTAATTAATGTAATCTAATGTAATCTAATATAATTCTAAACCAAGTTTTCAATGGATGCTTCTCAGTAGACAATATAGGATCCCTTCACATGAAATAATTGTGGCCGGGGTTGTTAACCCTTTCATTGCCACACGACACAGCAGGGTTAACCCTGTCACTACCACACTACAGACGGTTAACCCTTTCACTGCCACACGACACAGCAGGGTTAACCCTTTCACTACCACACTGCAGAAGGTTAACCCTTTCACTGCCACACTTAACCGTCTGTAGTGTGGTTAGTGAAAGGGGTTAACCTTCTGTAGTGTGGTAGTGAAAGGGTTAAGGATTCACGAAGTGTTAACCAGTAGGCCGACTCAGCATCACTTCAGCTCTGAGGAGCAACATGGCCGACCGACCGTACACAGAGTTAGGCAGTCAGTCTCTGTTTTCATCTGGAACTTGTTCCGCTGGGCGGCTAGGTGAGCTGCTGCTAGTGTCCCAGAGGGTGGAGTGAGGTCCTCTAGGTGAGCTGCTAGTGTCCCAGAGGGTGGAGTGAGGTCCTCTAGGTGAGCTGCTAGTGTCCCAGAGGGTGGAGTGAGGTCCTCTAGGTGAGCTGCTGCTAGTGTCCCAGAGGGTGGAGTGAGGTCCTCTAGGTGAGCTGCTAGTGTCCCAGAGGGTGGAGTGAGGTCCTCTAGGTGAGCTGCTGCTAGTGTCCCAGAGGGTGGAGTGAGGTCCTCTAGGTGAGCTGCTAGTGTCCCAGAGGGTGGAGTGAGGTCCTCTAGGTGAGCTGCTAGTGTCCCAGAGGGTGGAGTGAGGTCCTCTAGGTGAGCTGCTGCTAGTGTCCCAGAGGGTGGAGTGAGGTCCTCTAGGTGAGCTGCTAGTGTCCCAGAGGGTGGAGTGAGGTCCTCTAGGTGAGCTGCTAGTGTCCCAGAGGGTGGAGTGAGGTCCTCTAGGTGAGCTGCTAGTGTCCCAGAGGGTGGAGTGAGGTCCTCTAGGTGAGCTGCTAGTGTCCCAGAGGGTGGAGTGAGGTCCTCTAGGTGAGCTGCTAGTGTCCCAGAGGGTGGAGTGAGGTCCTCTAGGTGAGCTGCTAGTGTCCCAGAGGGTGGAGTGAGGTCCTCTAGGTGAGCTGCTAGTGTCCCAGAGGGTGGAGTGAGGTCCTCTAGGTGAGCTGCTAGTGTCCCAGAGGGTGGAGTGAGGTCCTCTCCTACTCTGTGTGAGTGTGTGAGGGTGTGTGTGTGTGTGTGTGTGTGCGTGTGTGTGTGTGTGTGTGTGTGTCTGGGTGTGTGTGTGTGTGTGTGTGTGTGTGTCGGGGTGTGTGTGTGTGTGTGTGTCTGTGTGTGTGTGTGTGTGTGTGTGTGTGTGTGTGTGTGTCGGGGTGTGTGTGTGTGTGTGTGTGTCGGGGTGTGTGTGTGTGTGTGTGTGTGTGTCGGGGTGTGTGTGTGTGTGTCGGGTGTGTGTGTGTGTGTGCGTGTGTGTGTGTGTGTGTCGGGGTGTGTGTGTCTGTGTGTGTGTGTGTGTGTGTGTGTGTGTCGGGGTGTGTGTGTCTGTGTGTGTGTGTGTGTGTGTGTCGGGGTGTGTGTGTGTGTATGTGTGTGTGTGTGTGTGCGTGTGTGTGTGCGTGTGTGTGTGTGTGTGGGTGTGTGTGTGTGTGTCTGTGTGTGTGTGTGTGTGTGTGTGTGTGTGTGTGTGTGTGTGTGTGTGTGTGTGTGTGTGTGTGTGTGTGCGTGTGTGTGTGTGTGTGTGTCGGGTGTGTGTGTGTGTGTGTGTGTGTGTGTGTGTGTGTGTGTGTGTGTGTGTGTGTGTGTGTGTGTGTGTGTGTGTGTGTGTGTGTGTGTGTGTCGGGTGTGTGTGTGTGTGTGTGTGTGTGTGTGTGTGTGTGTGTGTGTGTGTGTGTGCGTGTGTGTGTGTGTGTGTGTCGGGTGTGTGTGTGTGTGAGCGCAAGCTTTGCGTAGTGGCCGTGTCAACAGCGTCAGCTGATTCTATGTAGCCAACAGTAGATTAGCTATACAGTTTAGCACCGGTAACAGAATAATCCTTTATTATTTTAGAAATGTTCAGTTTCAGCAGTGTTAAAATATTTTCTAGTGATGTAAGTATTATGTCTGTGTGTGTGTGTGTGTGTGTGTGTGTGTGTGTGTGTGTGTGTGTGTGTGTGTGTGTGTGTGTGTGTGGAGAGAGAGAAAGAAAGAGAGAGAGAGAGAGAGAGAGAGAGAGAGAGAGAGAGAGAGAGAGAGAGAGAGAGAGAGAGAGAGAGAGAGAGAGAGAGAGAGAGAGAGAGAGAGAGAGAGAGAGAGAGAGAGAGAGAGAGAGAGAGAGAGAGAGAGAGAGAGAGAGAGAGAGAGAGAGAGAGAGAAAGAGAGACACCCAATCAGACCAAGAAGGACACCACTACAGAGGAGAATGGGTCGTAGATTAGCCCCTTTCGTGACTGTGATGCACCGAGTGAATCCACAGTCACTTCCTAGCCCATAGCCAACCAACGTATGTTGACCATGAAGGACTGGTTCTGCTCGAACCGTTCGTTATACAAGACTCACAGAGACGTTTCAAAGGTGCTCACAGTTGCACGAGGGTTTCGGACAGAGATACGTGATGGTTTGAAAGCTCGGCGTTGCTAATAAACATTTTAAATGTTTTTTATAAACTTGTCAACACTGCATTATTTCCGGCGTCGGGTGCCTGGTGCGCCTGCGCTGTGATCACAACCAGGCAGCCAAATACGGAAATAAAGCCATTTTGAGCCGCGTTGACCAGTTTATAAAACATATTTAAAATGTTTATTAGCAACGCCGAGCTTTCAAACTATCACGTATCTCTGTCCGAAACCCTCGTGCAACTGTGAGCACCTTTGAAACGTCTCTGTGATACTTGTATAACGAACGGTTCGAGCAGAACCAGTCCTTCATGGTCAACATACGTTGGTTGGCTATATGGGCTAGGAAGTGACTGTGGATTCACTCGGTGCATCACAGTCACGAAAGGGTCGTAGGTCGTAGATATACTTGAATAAAAAAAAACGGTTGTACGCCACAAAGTTGCCCCGCGCCTGAGCTCCATGGGGACCCTCGAGGCGGCGTGCCGGTGCCCACGCCCAGATCTCTGCCCACCTCCAGGTCTCTGCCCACCTCCAGGTCTCTGCCCACCTCCAGGTCTCTGCCCACGCCCAGGTCTCTGCCCACTTCCAGGTCTCTGCCCACCTCCAGGTCTCTGCCCACGCCTAGGTCTCTGCCCACCTCCAGGTCTCTGCCCACCTCCAGGTCTCTGCCACGCCGCTCCTGCTGCCGCCGCTGTCGCCGCTGTCGCCGGACAGTGACCTCAACACAGTTTCCTAATGGGAGGAAATAAGAGGAACATTATGCAATTCTTGGACTTGCTTCTTTTCCATTACCGGTGCCGCGCTGTGCGCTTCTCTCCCGTCAAGGCAAACGACCCGACTGTCCCGCCCTCACCGCCCGTCTCCCCCCCCCCCCCCCGTCTCCACGTCTAGTCCCCCGTAACGTCTCTCCCTTCTCTCAACCACCGCGTTGTGGAAGCATCACGTGTTCACCCTCTTAGATCCCTTGTGCAATATTTAGTGTAATATTCCTTTACTCCATTTGCAATAAACCAGCTCGCTGGCGTAAAAAAAATCCTCTAGCGTACAGGGAGCATGTTTTGTCTGGAACAACTCTTTTTTTTTTATTAATATTTTTATTGGCAGTCAGGCCATGTAAACATTAACAACTAGGGACAAGCCGTCCCGCCTACTCCCCCAAAATGTTCAACATTTTCCCCACATACAAGAAGAAGTGTGAAGAAGTGTGGAGAAGGCACGACAACGCCTCTACTTCCTCAGGCGCCTAAGGAAGTTCCAAGTCAGTCAGAAGATCCTTAGGAACTTCTACTCATGTACAATAGAGAGCATCCTGACCGGCAACATCACCTCCTGGTTTGGGAATAGCACTGCACAAGACCGTAGCAGACTACAAAGAGTGACACGTTCAGCCGAACGCACAATTAGAGGGGGGCTTCCCACCCTCCAGAACATTTACAACAAGCGGTGCAAGGGGAAGGCTAAGAGAATTATTAAGGACTCGAGCCACCCGAACAACTGCCTCTTTGAACTGCTGCCGTCAGGCAAGCGATACCGGAGTCTTATGGCGAGCACAGAAAGACTCAGAAGGAGCTTCTATCCCCAGGCCATCAGGCTGCTAAACGAACAATAATCGCTAAACGAACAATAATCACTATGCAACAACCATCAAATGCACACAGCACACACACCCACACGCACACACTCACTCAAACAAACAACACACTGCAGCACCCACTCTCCACACTTTAGATCACACAAACACACTTACACTTTATATTTATTGATAAAGGATTTGCACTACAACTCGTACACCTACTGTGAATTGTACCTAAACTGCACCTCGTCCATTTATGCCTTGCACTATATAGTATTGTATATTAGTACACTGCACAGTATTGTATATTGTATGGTAACTACGTCTACGAACATTGTACATATGTCTAAACTGAACACTGTGACCTCTTTTTTTTTACTTCTAATTTTTACTATGTTTTTATTTCATACTTATCTTGTCATGCACAGTCCCTGGAGCGCAACAGTAAGAAGCATTTTGTACAAAAGTATTCTGTACTTCTGTATGACAACTATTAAAGAAACTTGAAACTACAAATAAAAAACAAACATTGAAATAATAATTATACATTAAATAAAATAAAAATACAGAAAACTGAAGAGGAGAAAAGGAAGCAGAGAAGGAGAGGTAGAAGAAGAGAGGGAGAGAGAGAGAGAGAGAGAGAGAGGGGGGGGGGGGGCTCAATCATTCTGTGGGATTAAATCGAAGTAAGTCAGGAGTGGGTCCCATTTCTTTTTTAAATGCACTTAGATTACCTCTGGTGGAGTACCCGATTCTTTCCCGTTTTAAAAAGGACATGGCTTCTCTCAGCCATCGGGTGTGATTGAGGGTGGTTTAGTCGACGTCCGTTGGAGGAGGAGATGGCGTCTCACTATCAAGGAGGTAAAAGCCAGAACCCCTAATGGTCTGGAAGTGAACCCCGCGTGTGTAGTCTTCCGGAAAACACCAAAGATGGCGGCATGTGGGGAAATATTTACAGAGAGTGTGAATATTTTGGACATCGTGTCAAAGTAATTTTTCCAGAGGTTAGTCAGGAGTCGTCGACATGTGTATAAAACATAATGGGTTAAGTGTCTGGAACAACTCTAACGACCAACTCTCTCATAATAACAAGATATTAGGGACTCAGGTCCTGCTGGCCAGGTTCATCCCCACACTTATTACACCCCACATTTATCTCAAGAGAACCGCCTGACTTTTCTTCTGTCTGCAAAAAACGTGATTTATTTTACTATATAAGGTAAAAGATGAGGTGAAAGTATATTATCCTTGGCCTCATGGCTCACATCGCTAATTGTCTTCCGCTTCCACAACAGCCGTTAAGCCCTCAGCATGAACCTCTGTCTCATAGGGGCCTCTTCTCATAGGGGCCTCTGTCTCATAGGGGCCTCCTCTTCTCATAGGGGCCTCTGTCTCATAGGGGCCTCCTCTTCTCATAGGGGCCTCTGTCTCATAGGGGCCTCTGTCTCATAGGGGCCTCTTCTCATAGGGGCCTCTTCTCATAGGGGCATCTTCTCATAGGGGCATCTTCTCATAGGGGCCTCTGTCTCATAGGGGCCTCCTCTTCTCATAGGGGCCTCTGTCTCATAGGGGCCTCTTCTCATAGGGGCCTCTTCTCATAGGGGCCTCTTCTCATAGGGGCCTCTTCTCATAGGGGCCTCTGTCTCATAGGGGCCTCTTCTCATAGGGGCCTCTTCTCATAGGGGCCTCTTCTCATAGGGGCCTATGTCTCATAGGGGCCTCTGTCTCATAGGGGCCTCTTCTCATAGGGGCCTCTTCTCATAGGGGCCTCTTCTCATAGGGGCCTCTTCTCATAGGGGCCTCTGTCTCATAGGGGCCTCCTCTTCTCATAGGGGCCTCTGTCTCATAGGGGCCTCTTCTCATAGGGGCCTCTTCTCATAGGGGCCTCTTCTCATAGGGGCCTCTTCTCATAGGGGCCTCTGTCTCATAGGGGCCTCTTCTCATAGGGGCCTCTTCTCATAGGGGCCTCTTCTCATAGGGGCCTCTTCTCATAGGGGCCTCTGTCTCATAGGGGCCTCTGTCTCATAGGGGCCTCTTCTCATAGGGGCCTCTGTCTCATAGGGGCCTCTGTCTCATAGGGGCCTCTGTCTCATAGGGGCCTCTGTCTCATAGGGGCCTCTGTCTCATAGGGGCCTCTGTCTCATAGGGGCCTCTTCTCATAGGGGCTTCTTCTCATAGGGGCCTCTGTCTCATAGGGGCCTCTTCTCATAGGGGCCTCTGTCTCATAGGGGCCTCTGTCTCATAGGGGCCTCTGTCTCATAGGGGCCTCTGTCTCATAGGGGCCTCTGTCTCATAGGGGCCTCTTCTCATAGGGGCTTCTTCTCATAGGGGCCTCTGTCTCATAGGGGCCTCTTCTCATAGGGGCCTCTTCTCATAGGGGCTTCTTCTCATAGGGGCCTCTTCTCATAGGGGCCTCTTCTCATAGGGGCTTCTTCTCATAGGGGCCTCTTCTCATAGGGGTCTCTGTCTCATAGGGGCCTCTTCTCATAGGGGTCTCTTCTCATAGGGGCCTCTTCTCATAGGGGCCTCTGTCTCATAGGGGCCTCTTCTCATAGGGGCCTCTTCTCATAGGGGCCTCTGTCTCATAGGGGCCTCTTCTCATAGGGGCCTCTTCTCATAGGGGCCTCTGTCTCATAGGGGCCTCTTCTCATAGGGGCCTCTTCTCATAGGGGCCTCTTCTCATAGGGGCCTCTTCTCATAGGGGCCTCTGTCTCATAGGGGCCTCTGTCTCATAGGGGCCTCTGTCTCATAGGGGCCTCTTCTCATAGGGGCCTCTTCTCATAGGGGCCTCTTCTCATAGGGGCCTCTTCTCTTAGTGGGTTCTCCGGGACCAGCACCGTGTGGGACCAGCACCGTGTGTAGTGGGTTCTCCAGGACCAGCACCGTGTGTAGTGGGTTCTCCAGGACCAGCACCGTGTGTAGTGGGTTCTCCAGGACCAGCACCGTGTGTAGTGGGTTCTCCAGGACCAGCACCGTGTGTAGTGGGTTCTGTGGGACCAGCACCGTGTGTAGTGGGTTCTGTGGGACCAGCACCGTGTGTAGTGGGTTCTCCGGGACCAGCACTGTGTGTAGTGGGTTCTCCGGGACCAGCACCGTGTGTAGTAGGTTCTCCAGGACCAGCACCGTGTGTAGTGGGTTCTGTGGGACCAGCACCGTGTGTAGTGGGTTTTCTGGGACCAGCACCGTGTGTAGTGGGTTCTCCAGGACCAGCACCGTGTGTAGTGGGTTCTCCAGGACCAGCACCGTGTGTAGTGGGTTCTCCGGGACCAGCACCGTGTGTAGTGGGTTCTGTGGGACCAGCACCGTGTGTAGTGGGTTCTGTGGGACCAGCACTGTGTGTAGTGGGTTCTCCAGGACCAGCACCGTGTGTAGTGGGTTCTCCGGGACCAGCACCGTGTGTAGTGGGTTCTCCAGGACCAGCACCGTGTGTAGTGGGTTCTACAGGACCAGCACCGAGTGTAGTGGGTTCTCCAGGACCAGCACCGTGTGTAGTGGGTTCTCCAGGACCAGCACTGTGTGTAGTGGGTTCTCTGGGACCAGCACCGTGTGTAGTGGGTTCTCCAGGACCAGCACTGTGTGTAGTGGGTTCTCCAGGACCAGCACCGTGTGTAGTGGGTTCTCCGGGACCAGCACCGTGTGTAGTGGGTTCTC
The DNA here is from genome assembly GCF_963971535.1 of Notolepis coatsorum. Lineage (NCBI taxonomy): Eukaryota > Metazoa > Chordata > Actinopteri > Aulopiformes > Paralepididae > Notolepis > Notolepis coatsorum. The sequence continues at coordinate 110,129,914 of NC_140178.1, read as the reverse complement.
TGGGACCAGCACCGTGTGTAGTGGGTTCTCCAGGACCAGCACCGTGTGTAGTGGGTTCTCCAGGACCAGCACCGTGTGTAGTGGGTTCTCTGGGACCAGCACTGTGTGTAGTGGGTTCTCTGGGACCAGCACCGTGTGTAGTGGGTTCTCCAGGACCAGCACCGTGTGTAGTGGGTTCTCTGGGACCAGCACCGTGTGTAGTGGGTTCTCCGGGACCAGCACCGTGTGTAGTGGGTTCTCCAGGACCAGCACCGTGTGTAGTGGGTTCTCCGGGACCAGCACCGTGTGTAGTGGGTTCTCTGGGACCAGCACCGTGTGTAGTGGGTTCTCTGGGACCAGCACCGTGTGTAGTGGGTTCTCCAGGACCAGCACCGTGTGTAGTGGGTTCTCCAGGACCAGCACTGTGTGTAGTGGGTTCTCCAGGACCAGCACTGTGTGTAGTGGGTTCTCTGGGACCAGCACCGTGTGTAGTGGGTTCTCTGGGACCAGCACCGTGTGTAGTGGGTTCTCCAGGACCAGCACCGTGTGTATTGGGTTCTCCAGGACCAGCACCGTGTGTAGTGGGTTCTCTGGGACCAGCACCGTGTGTAGTGGGTTCTGTGGGACCAGCACCGTGTGTAGTGGGTTCTCCAGGACCAGCACCGTGTGTAGTGGGTTCTGTGGGACCAGCACCGTGTGTAGTGGGTTCTCTGGGACCAGCACCGTGTGTAGTGGGTTCTCTGGGACCAGCACCGTGTGTAGTGGGTTCTCCAGGACCAGCACCGTGTGTAGTGGGTTCTGTGGGACCAGCACTGTGTGTAGTGGGTTCTCCAGGACCAGCACCGTGTGTAGTGGGTTCTGTGGGACCAGCACCGTGTGTAGTGGGTTCTCTGGGACCAGCACCGTGTGTAGTGGGTTCTCCAGGACCAGCACCGTGTGTAGTGGGTTCTCCAGGACCAGCACCGTGTGTAGTGGGTTCTCTGGGACCAGCACCGTGTGTAGTGGGTTCTGTGGGACCAGCACCGTGTGTAGTGGGTTCTCCAGGACCAGCACCGTGTGTAGTGGGTTCTGTGGGACCAGCACCGTGTGTAGTGGGTTCTCTGGGACCAGCACCGTGTGTAGTGGGTTCTCTGGGACCAGCACCGTGTGTAGTGGGTTCTCCAGGACCAGCACTGTGTGTAGTGGGTTCTCCAGGACCAGCACTGTGTGTAGTGGGTTCTCCAGGACCAGCACCGTGTGTAGTGGGTTCTCTGGGACCAGCACTGTGTGTAGTGGGTTCTCCAGGACCAGCACCGTGTGTAGTGGGTTCTCCAGGACCAGCACTGTGTGTAGTGGGTTCTCCAGGACCAGCACCGTGTGTAGTGGGTTCTCCAGGACCAGCACTGTGTGTAGTGGGTTCTCCAGGACCAGCACTGTGTGTAGTGGGTTCTCCGGGACCAGCACTGTGTGTAGTGGGTTCTCCGGGACCAGCACTGTGTGTAGTGGGTTCTCCGGGACCAGCACTGTGTGTAGTGGGTTCTCTGGGACCAGCACCGTGTGTAGTGGGTTCTCTGGGACCAGCACCGTGTGTAGTGGGTTCTCCAGGACCAGCACCGTGTGTAGTGGGTTCTCCAGGACCAGCACCGTGTGTAGTGGGTTCTCCGGGACCAGCACCGTGTGTAGTGGGTTCTGTGGGACCAGCACCGTGTGTAGTGGGTTCTCTGGGACCAGCACCGTGTGTAGTGGGTTCTCCAGGACCAGCACCGTGTGTAGTGGGTTCTCCAGGACCAGCACCGTGTGTAGTGGGTTCTCCGGGACCAGCACTGTGTGTAGTGGGTTCTCCGGGACCAGCACTGTGTGTAGTGGGTTCTCCAGGACCAGCACCGTGTGTAGTGGGTTCTCTGGGACCAGCACCGTGTGTAGTGGGTTCTCCGGGACCAGCACCGTGTGTAGTGGGTTCTCTGGGACCAGCACCGTGTGTAGTGGGTTCTCCAGGACCAGCACCGTGTGTAGTGGGTTCTCCAGGACCAGCACCGTGTGTAGTGGGTTCTCCAGGACCAGCACCGTGTGTAGTGGGTTCTGTGGGACCAGCACTGTGTGTAGTGGGTTCTCCAGGACCAGCACCGTGTGTAGTGGGTTCTCTGGGACCAGCACCGTGTGTAGTGGGTTCTCTGGGACCAGCACCGTGTGTAGTGGGTTCTCCAGGACCAGCACCGTGTGTAGTGGGTTCTCCGGGACCAGCACCGTGTGTAGTGGGTTCTCCAGGACCAGCACCATGTGTAGTGGGTTCTCCAGGACCAGCACCGTGTGTAGTGGGTTCTCTGGGACCAGCACCGTGTGTAGTGGGTTCTCCAGGACCAGCACTGTGTGTAGTGGGTTCTCTGGGACCAGCACCGTGTGTAGTGGGTTCTCCAGGACCAGCACCGTGTGTAGTGGGTTCTCCAGGACCAGCACCGTGTGTAGTGGGTTCTCCAGGACCAGCGCCGTGTGTAGTGGGTTCTCTGGGACCAGCACCGTGTGTAGTGGGTTCTCCAGGACCAGCACCGTGTGTAGTGGGTTCTCTGGGACCAGCACCGTGTGTAGTGGGTTCTCTGGGACCAGCACTGTGTGTAGTGGGTTCTCCAGGACCAGCACCGTGTGTAGTGGGTTCTGTGGGACCAGCACCGTGTGTAGTGGGTTCTCTGGGACCAGCACCGTGTGTAGTGGGTTCTCTGGGACCAGCACCGTGTGTAGTGGGTTCTCCAGGACCAGCACCGTGTGTAGTGGGTTCTCCAGGACCAGCACCGTGTGTAGTGGGTTCTCCAGGACCAGCACCGTGTGTAGTGGGTTCTCCAGGACCAGCACCGTGTGTAGTGGGTTCTCTGGGACCAGCACTGTGTGTAGTGGGTTCTCTGGGACCAGCACCGTGTGTAGTGGGTTCTCCAGGACCAGCACCGTGTGTAGTGGGTTCTCCAGGACCAGCACTGTGTGTAGTGGGTTCTCCAGGACCAGCACCGTGTGTAGTGGGTTCTCCAGGACCAGCACCGTGTGTAGTGGGTTCTCCAGGACCAGCACCGTGTGTAGTGGGTTCTCTGGGACCAGCACCGTGTGTAGTGGGTTCTGTGGGACCAGCACAGTGTGTAGTGGGTTCTCTGGGACCAGCACCGTGTGTAGTGGGTTCTCCAGGACCAGCACTGTGTGTAGTGGGTTCTCCAGGACCAGCACCGTGTGTAGTGGGTTCTCCAGGACCAGCACCGTGTGTAGTGGGTTCTCCAGGACCAGCACCGTGTGTAGTGGGTTCTCTGGGACCAGCACCGTGTGTAGTGGGTTCTCCGGGACCAGCACTGTGTGTAGTGGGTTCTCTGGGACCAGCACCGTGTGTAGTGGGTTCTCCGGGACCAGCGCCGTGTGTAGTGGGTTCTCTGGGACCAGCACCGTGTGTAGTGGGTTCTCCGGGACCAGCACTGTGTGTAGTGGGTTCTGTGGGACCAGCACCGTGTGTAGTGGGTTCTCTGGGACCAGCACCGTGTGTAGTGGGTTCTCCAGGACCAGCACCGTGTGTAGTGGGTTCTGTGGGACCAGCACTGTGTGTAGTGGGTTCTCCAGGACCAGCACTGTGTGTAGTGGGTTCTCCAGGACCAGCACTGTGTGTAGTGGGTTCTCCGGGACCAGCACCGTGTGTAGTGGGTTCTCCGGGACCAGCACCGCGTGTAGTGGGTTCTGTGGGACCAGCACCGTGTGTGGTGGGTTCTCTGGGACCAGCACCGTGTGTAGTGGGTTCTCCAGGACCAGCACCGTGTGTAGTGGGTTCTCTGGGACCAGCACCGTGTGTAGTGGGTTCTCTGGGACCAGCACCGTGTGTAGTGGGTTCTCCAGGACCAGCACCGTGTGTAGTGGGTTCTCTGGGACCAGCACCGTGTGTAGTGGGTTCTCCAGGACCAGCACTGTGTGTAGTGGGTTCTCTGGGACCAGCACCGTGTGTAGTGGGTTCTCCAGGACCAGCACTGTGTGTAGTGGGTTCTCTGGGACCAGCACCGTGTGTAGTAGGTTCTCCAGGACCAGCACCGTGTGTAGTGGGTTCTGTGGGACCAGCACCGTGTGTAGTGGGTTCTCTGGGACCAGCACCGCGTGTAGTGGGTTCTGTGGGACCAGCACTGTGTGTAGTGGGTTCTCTGGGACCAGCACCGTGTGTAGTGGGTTCTCCAGGACCAGCACCGTGTGTAGTGGGTTCTCCGGGACCAGCACCGTGTGTAGTGGGTTCTCCAGGACCAGCACCGTGTGTAGTGGGTTCTCCAGGACCAGCGCCGTGTGTAGTGGGTTCTCCGGGACCAGCACTGTGTGTAGTGGGTTCTGTGGGACCAGCACCGTGTGTAGTGGGTTCTCCAGGACCAGCACTGTGTGTAGTGGGTTCTCCGGGACCAGCACCGTGTGTAGTGGGTTCTCCAGGACCAGCACCGTGTGTAGTGGGTTCTCCAGGACCAGCACCGTGTGTAGTGGGTTCTGTGGGACCAGCACCGTGTGTAGTGGGTTCTCCGGGACCAGCACCGTGTGTAGTGGGTTCTCCAGGACCAGCACCGTGTGTAGTGGGTTCTACAGGACCAGCACCGTGTGTAGTGGGTTCTCTGGGACCAGCACCGTGTGTAGTGGGTTCTGTGGGACCAGCACCGTGTGTAGTGGGTTCTCTGGGACCAGCACCGTGTGTAGTGGGTTCTGTGGGACCAGCACCGTGTGTAGTGGGTTCTCTGGGACCAGCACCGTGTGTAGTGGGTTCTCTGGGACCAGCACCGTGTGTAGTGGGTTCTCCAGGACCAGCACCGTGTGTAGTGGGTTCTCTGGGACCAGCACCGTGTGTAGTGGGTTCTCCAGGACCAGCACTGTGTGTAGTGGGTTCTCCGGGACCAGCACCGTGTGTAGTGGGTTCTCCAGGACCAGCACCGTGTGTAGTGGGTTCTCCAGGACCAGCACCGTGTGTAGTGGGTTCTCCAGGACCAGCACCGTGTGTAGTGGGTTCTCTGGGACCAGCACCGCGTGTAGTGGGTTCTCCGGGACCAGCACTGTGTGCAGTGGGTTCTCCAGGACCAGCACCGTGTGTAGTGGGTTCTCCAGGACCAGCACTGTGTGTAGTGGGTTCTCTGGGACCAGCACCGTGTGTAGTGGGTTCTCCGGGACCAGCGCCGTGTGTAATGGGTTCTCTGGGACCAGCACCGTGTGTAGTGGGTTCTCTGGGACCAGCACCGTGTGTAGTGGGTTCTCCGGGACCAGCACCTTGTGTAGTGGGTTCTCCGGGACCAGCACTGTGTGTAGTGGGTTCTCCAGGACCAGCACTGTGTGTAGTGGGTTCTCTGGGACCAGCACTGTGTGTAGTGGGTTCTCCAGGACCAGCACCGTGTGTAGTGGGTTCTCCGGGACCAGCACCGTGTGTAGTGGGTTCTGTGGTACCAGCACCGTGTGTAGTGGGTTCTCCAGGACCAGCACAGTGTGTAGTGGGTTCTCTGGGACCAGCACCGTGTGTAGTGGGTTCTCTGGGACCAGCACCGTGTGTAGTGGGTTCTCCAGGACCAGCACCGTGTGTAGTGGGTTCTCCGGGACCAGCACCGTGTGTAGTGGGTTCTGTGGGACCAGCACCGTGTGTAGTGGGTTCTCTGGGACCAGCACCGTGTGTAGTGGGTTCTCTGGGACCAGCACCGTGTGTATTGGGTTCTCCAGGACCAGCAGCGTGTGTAGTGGGTTCTCTGGGACCAGCACCGTGTGTAGTGGGTTCTCCAGGACCAGCACTGTGTGTAGTGGGTTCTCCAGGACCAGCACCGTGTGTAGTGGGTTCTCCGGGACCAGCACCGTGTGTAGTGGGTTCTCCAGGACCAGCACCATGTGTAGTGGGTTCTCCAGGACCAGCACTGTGTGTAGTGGGTTCTCCAGGACCAGCACCGTGTGTAGTGGGTTCTCCGGGACCAGCACCGTGTGTAGTGGGTTCTCCAGGACCAGCACCGTGTGTAGTGGGTTCTCTGGGACCAGCACCGTGTGTAGTGGGTTCTGTGGGACCAGCACCGTGTGTAGTGGGTTCTCCAGGACCAGCACCGTGTGTAGTGGGTTCTGTGGGACCAGCACAGTGTGTAGTGGGTTCTCTGGGACCAGCACCGTGTGTAGTGGGTTCTCCAGGACCAGCACCGTGTGTAGTGGGTTCTCCAGGACCAGCACTGTGTGTAGTGGGTTCTCCAGGACCAGCACCGTGTGTAGTGGGTTCTCCGGGACCAGCACTGTGTGTAGTGGGTTCTCCGGGACCAGCACTGTGTGTAGTGGGTTCTCCGGGACCAGCGCCGTGTGTAGTGGGTTCTCCGGGACCAGCGCCGTGTGTAGTGGGTTCTCTGGGACCAGCACCGTGTGTAGTGGGTTCTCTGGGACCAGCACCGTGTGTAGTGGGTTCTCCAGGAGCAGCACCGTGTGTAGTGGGTTCTCCAGGACCAGCACCGTGTGTAGTGGGTTCTCTGGGACCAGCACCGTGTGTAGTGGGTTCTCCAGGACCAGCACCATGTGTAGTGGGTTCTCCAGGACCAGCACCGTGTGTAGTGGGTTCTCCAGGACCAGCACCGTGTGTAGTGGGTTCTCCAGGACCAGCACCGTGTGTAGTGGGTTCTCCAGGACCAGCACCGTGTGTAGTGGGTTCTCTGGGACCAGCACTGTGTGTAGTGGGTTCTCCAGGACCAGCACCGTGTGTAGTGGGTTCTCCAGGACCAGCACTGTGTGTAGTGGGTTCTCCAGGACCAGCACCGTGTGTAGTGGGTTCTCCGGGACCAGCACCGTGTGTAGTGGGTTCTCCAGGACCAGCACCGTGTGTAGTGGGTTCTCTGGGACCAGCACCGTGTGTAGTGGGTTCTGTGGGACCAGCACCGTGTGTAGTGGGTTCTGTGGGACCAGCACCGTGTGTAGTGGGTTCTCCAGGACCAGCACCGTGTGTAGTGGGTTCTGTGGGACCAGCACCGTGTGTAGTGGGTTCTCTGGGACCAGCACCGTGTGTAGTGGGTTCTCTGGGACCAGCACCGTGTGTAGTGGGTTCTGTGGGACCAGCACCGTGTGTAGTGGGTTCTCCAGGACCAGCACCATGTGTAGTGGGTTCTCCAGGACCAGCACTGTGTGTAGTGGGTTCTCCAGGACCAGCACTGTGTGTAGTGGGTTCTCCAGGACCAGCACCGTGTGTAGTGGGTTCTCCAGGACCAGCACTGTGTGTAGTGGGTTCTCCAGGACCAGCACCGTGTGTAGTGGGTTCTCCAGGACCAGCACCGTGTGTAGTGGGTTCTCCAGGACCAGCACCGTGTGTAGTGGGTTCTCCAGGACCAGCACTGTGTGTAGTGGGTTCTCTGGGACCAGCACTGTGTGTAGTGGGTTCTCCAGGACCAGCACTGTGTGTAGTGGGTTCTCCAGGACCAGCACAGTGTGTAGTGGGTTCTCTGGGACCAGCACCGTGTGTAGTGGGTTCTCCAGGACCAGCACTGTGTGTAGTGGGTTCTCCGGGACCAGCACCGTGTGTAGTGGGTTCTCCGGGACCAGCACCGTGTGTAGTGGGTTCTGTGGGACCAGCACCGTGTGTAGTGGGTTCTCTGGGACCAGCACCGTGTGTAGTGGGTTCTCCAGGACCAGCACCGTGTGTAGTGGGTTCTCTGGGACCAGCACCGTGTGTAGTGGGTTCTCCAGGACCAGCACAGTGTGTAGTGGGTTCTCCGGGACCAGCACTGTGTGTAGTGGGTTCTCCAGGACCAGCACCGTGTGTAGTGGGTTCTGTGGGACCAGCACCGTGTGTAGTGGGTTCTCCAGGACCAGCACCGTGTGTAGTGGGTTCTCCAGGACCAGCACCGTGTGTAGTGGGTTCTCTGGGACCAGCACTGTGTGTAGTGGGTTCTCTGGGACCAGCACCGTGTGTAGTGGGTTCTCTGGGACCAGCACCGTGTGTAGTGGGTTCTCTGGGACCAGCACCGTGTGTAGTGGGTTCTCCAGGACCAGCACCGTGTGTAGTGGGTTCTGTGGGACCAGCACCATGTGTAGTGGGTTCTCCGGGACCAGCACCGTGTGTAGTGGGTTCTCCAGGACCAGCACCGTGTGTAGTGGGTTCTCCAGGACCAGCACTGTGTGGAGTGGGTTCTCCAGGACCAGCACCGTGTGTAGTGGGTTCTCTGGGACCAGCACCGTGTGTAGTGGGTTCTCTGGGACCAGCACCGTGTGTAGTGGGTTCTCCAGGACCAGCACCATGTGTAGTGGGTTCTCTGGGACCAGCACCGTGTGTAGTGGGTTCTCTGGGACCAGCACCGTGTGTATTGGGTTCTCCAGGACCAGCACCGTGTGTAGTGGGTTCTCTGGGACCAGCACCGTGTGTAGTGGGTTCTCCAGGACCAGCACCATGTGTAGTGGGTTCTCCAGGACCAGCACCGTGTGTAGTGGGTTCTGTGGGACCAGCACTGTGTGTAGTGGGTTCTCCAGGACCAGCACCGTGTGTAGTGGGTTCTCTGGGACCAGCACCGTGTGTAGTGGGTTCTCCAGGACCAGCACCGTGTGTAGTGGGTTCTCCAGGACCAGCACCGTGTGTAGTGGGTTCTGTGGGACCAGCACCGTGTGTAGTGGGTTCTGTGGGACCAGCACCGTGTGTAGTGGGTTCTCTGGGACCAGCACCGTGTGTAGTGGGTTCTCCGGGACCAGCACTGTGTGTAGTGGGTTCTCCGGGACCAGCACCGTGTGTAGTGGGTTCTGTGGGACCAGCACTGTGTGTAGTGGGTTCTCTGGGACCAGCACCGTGTGTAGTGGGTTCTCCAGGACCAGCACCGTGTGTAGTGGGTTCTCTGGGACCAGCACCGTGTGTAGTGGGTTCTCCAGGACCAGCACCGTGTGTAGTGGGTTCTCCAGGACCAGCACCGTGTGTAGTGGGTTCTCTGGGACCAGCACCGTGTGTAGTGGGTTCTCTGGGACCAGCACCGTGTGTAGTGGGTTCTCTGGGACCAGCACCGTGTGTAGTGGGTTCTCCAGGACCAGCACCGTGTGTAGTGGGTTCTCCAGGACCAGCACCGTGTGTAGTGGGTTCTCCGGGACCAGCACCGTGTGTAGTGGGTTCTCCAGGACCAGCACCGTGTGTAGTGGGTTCTCCGGGACCAGCACTGTGTGTAGTGGGTTCTCTGGGACCAGCACCGTGTGTAGTGGGTTCTCCAGGACCAGCACCGTGTGTAGTGGGTTCTCCAGGACCAGCACCGTGTGTAGTGGGTTCTCCAGGACCAGCACCGTGTGTAGTGGGTTCTCTGGGACCAGCACCGTGTGTAGTGGGTTCTCCAGGACCAGCACCGTGTGTAGTGGGTTCTCCAGGACCAGCACCGTGTGTAGTGGGTTCTCCGGGACCAGCACCGTGTGTAGTGGGTGCTCCAGGACCAGCACCGTGTGTAGTGGGTTCTCCAGGACCAGCACCGTGTGTAGTGGGTTCTCTGGGACCAGCACCGTGTGTAGTGGGTTCTCCAGGACCAGCACCGTGTGTAGTGGGTTCTCCAGGACCAGCACCGTGTGTAGTGGGTTCTCCGGGACCAGCACTGTGTGTAGTGGGTTCTCCAGGACCAGCACCGTGTGTAGTGGGTTCTCTGGGACCAGCACCGTGTGTAGTGGGTTCTCCAGGACCAGCACCATATGTAGTGGGTTCTCCGGGACCAGCACCGTGTGTAGTGGGTTCTCCGGGACCAGCACCGTGTGTAGTGGGTTCTCTGGGACCAGCACCGTGTGTAGTGGGTTCTCCAGGACCAGCACCGTGTGTAGTGGGTTCTCTGGGACCAGCACCGTGTGTAGTGGGTTCTCTGGGACCAGCACCGTGTGTAGTGGGTTCTCCAGGACCAGCACCGTGTGTAGTGGGTTCTCTGGGACCAGCACCGTGTGTAGTGGGTTCTCCAGGACCAGCACCGTGTGTAGTGGGTTCTCTGGGACCAGCACTGTGTGTAGTGGGTTCTCTGGGACCAGCACCGTGTGTAGTGGGTTCTCTGGGACCAGCACCGCGTGTAGTGGGTTCTCTGGGACCAGCACCGTGTGTAGTGGGTTCTCCAGAGTAGTGAGTCTCTTTACCAGAGCTTCTCGACAGACTCGTTGTGTGCTGTGATCCAGACATGTTTTTACAAGGAGGAGGAAAACTCTCTTGAAGTCGTGTCTCAGCCGGGGCAGACTTTGAAGAAGAGAAGGCCTGTAAAGAAAGTTACAGTGGCATCATGGGTTCATTAATGATTTCAAACAAAGTTCTCTTTTATAATCCCCCCCGGAGTAGATCTTTCCATTCTTTTTAGTTTCTTTTTAATGGAACAGGAGGCAGAAAGATCTTTTGTTGTTGTAGTTTGATGTCGTCGCAGTCCGTGGGGATTTGCTGTGACGAAGAATAAACACAGGAAGAGAGGCGGCCTCTGGGGACCGCCTTGACTGCACATAAACTCGCCATATGTGGACGTCTAGCTTGTCTCTAGAAAAACACCAGACGTCTCTCCGCTTACATCTCATCTATAAGCCCCCTCTCTGCGCTCGGTGTGTGTGTGCGCTGGCGGGGTCTCTCTGTTTCACACGGGCTCAGTGCCAACGGTCGCTCTCGCAGATACCACAGATAAGACTTATCGCGTTGACTTCTGGGGCTTATTATATAATCCGTGTAGATATATATTTGTTTTCTTTCTGCTCCGACACCATCTGTTTGGCCTTATACGGGACTGACGTGAATCCCCTCGTCGTTTCACCGTCGTCGTTACGGGGGGGACGGGACCGCTCACTCTGCGACTCCGACACCACCGCACGGCTCCGCTCACGACGACCAAAGAGCGCGGCTTTGACAGACGACGGCGACGTGTCAGAGAGACGACTTATAAAGGAGTTCACTCTCTTTTCCCAAAACCACACGACGACAGTGACACGTGGTTTGATTCCAGATTGTCGGTCGTTGTTTTCAGATGTTTCCCCCCGGCACCCCCCTCCCCACCCCCCCCCCCCCCCTCCCTCCTCCTCCTCTCGCTCTTCATGTTCTCACGCTTTTAACACTTTAAAACCCTCCACCCCCTCCCACCCAGGCCTCTCCAAGGCCTACATTCTCTGCTGATAAGCCCCTCGGGCGCAGACACCCCCAGATCTACCCCCAGATAGAGGAGCATTCTTCCTTCACACAGTGCTTCTTCTCGCTGCTCTCTGAAGGACCCTATCTCACAGTTGTTTACACAAACACACCTGCGACTGGCACCCTGCCTGCCCTCTGACTGGCATGGAGATGGCCTGCTCTGGTTCACGTCTTACATACCGTGTCATTCTGTGATGTCTGTATCGTCTGTCTCTTACCTCTGTGATGTCTGTATCGTCTGTCTCTTACCTCTGTGATGTCTGTATCATCTGTCTCTTACCTCTGTGATGTCTGTATCGTCTGTCTCTTACCTCTGTGATGTCTGTATCGTCTGTCTCTTACCTCTGTGATGTCTGTATCATCTGTCTCTTACCTCTGTGATGTCTGTATCATCTGTCTCTTACCTCTGTGATGTCTGTATCATCTGTCTCTTACTCTGTGATGTCTGTATCGTCTGTCTCTTACCTCTGTGATGTATGTATCATCTGTCTCTTACCTCTGTGATGTCTGTATCGTCTGTCTCTTACTCTGTGATGTCTGTATCATCTGTCTCTTACCTCTGTGATGTCTGTATCATCTGTCTCTTACCTCTGTGATGTCTGTATCATCTGTCTCTTACCTCTGTGATGTCTGTATCGTCTGTCTCTTACTCTGTGATGTCTGTATCATCTGTCTCTTACCTCTGTGATGTCTGTATCATCTGTCTCTTACTCTGTGATGTATGTATCGTCTGTCTCTTACCTCTGTGATGTATGTATCATCTGTCTCTTACTCTGTGATGTCTGTATCATCTGTCTCTTACTCTGTGATGTATGTATCGTCTGTCTCTTACCTCTGTGATGTCTGTATCATCTGTCTCTTACCTCTGTGATGTATGTATCATCTGTCTCTTACCTCTGTGATGTATGTATCGTCTGTCTCTTACCTCTGTGATGTATGTATCGTCTGTCTCTTACCTCTGTGATGTATGTATCATCTGTCTCTTACCTATGTGATGTCTGTATCATCTGTCTCTTACCTCTGTGATGTATGTATCATCTGTCTCTTACTCTGTGATGTCTGTATCATCTGTCTCTTACCTCTGTGATGTATGTATCATCTGTCTCTTACTCTGTGATGTATGTATCGTCTGTCTCTTACTCTGTGATGTCTGTATCATCTGTCTCTTACCTCTGTGATGTATGTATCATCTGTCTCTTACCTCTGTGATGTATGTATCATCTGTCTCTTACCTCTGTGATGTATGTATCATCTGTCTCTTACTTCTGTGATGTATGTATCACCTGTCTCTCTTACCTCTGTGATGTATGTATCATCTGTCTCTTACCTCTGTGATGTATGTATCATCTGTCTCTTACCTCTGTGATGTATGTATCATCTGTCTCTTACCTCTGTGATGTCTGTATCATCTGTCTCTTACCTCTGTGATGTATGTATCATCTGTCTCTTACTCTGTGATGTATGTATCATCTGTCTCTTACCTCTGTGATGTATGTATCATCTGTCTCTTACTCTGTGATGTCTGTATCATCTGTCTCTTACTCTGTGATGTCTGTATCATCTGTCTCTTACCTCTGTGATGTATGTATCATCTGTCTCTTACCTCTGTGATGTATGTATCATCTGTCTCTTACTCTGTGATGTCTGTATCATCTGTCTCTTACCTCTGTGATGTCTGTATCATCTGTCTCTTACCTCTGTGATGTATGTATCATCTGTCTCTTACCTCTGTGATGTCTGTATCATCTGTCTCTTACTCTGTGATGTATGTATCATCTGTCTCTTACCTCTGTGATGTATGTATCATCTGTCTCTTACTCTGTGATGTATGTATCATCTGTCTCTTACCTCTGTGATGTATGTATCATCTGTCTCTTACCTCTGTGATGTATGTATCATCTGTCTCTTACCTCTGTGATGTATGTATCATCTGTCTCTTTTCTATTTTATTGAATTTTGGTCTCCTTTCCCTGGTCCTCTTTTGTCATTTTGACCCCTCACCAGGCCATCATTGTAAATAAGAATTAGTTCTTAATTGAATAAAGGTTCAATAAAATACTCTTCTCAGAAGTTGACAGGCCAGTGCGTCAGGGGCGGATTTAGGATTATAGGAGATCCGGGGCTTAGCCCAGATAGGTGCCCCCCCCCCTTTTTTTCCTTTTTTTTTTCCCCTTTTTTTCCCTTTTTTTTATAATTTTTTTTTTTTGCAGGCAAGGGGTGGTTTGGAGAGGGTCAGGCACAACCCCCTCCATGGCAGATTTTCTTTTAATTTAATTAACCTGTACGTGCAATTTCCTGCAATATAGAGCCTTCAATCTTGACCAATAAAGCTGCTCTTTTCACTATAAAACTCAGTTAACCATAACGTAGTTATGGTTAGATTTATATATTGGGGGGGGATATATCATATTTTTCATATGATCAAAAAGTGGTGGAGCAAGAGCATACCTTTGCTCCCCCAAGTTCAATAGTGGGAGAGCAGAGATGCTCCGAATGCTCTTATGGCCAGGCGTCTATGATTCACTGATACAAAGTAAAATAGTGCAGTGCAATAAAATAGTTAGTAAAATAGAATAAAATAATGCAATAGTGCATTGCAATAAAATAGTTATCATCGTATTTCTTCGGGAGGCCGGTAAGGAGTGCATTACAGTAGTCGAGTTGGCTTGAGATAAAGGCATGGATCTGGTTTTCAGCGTCCTTTTGATTTATAAATGGCCGTACTTTAGCTATGTTTCTAAGGTGGAAGAATTACGTTTTTGTCAACTTGTTGATTGTGATTTATAGCTTAGGTCTGAGTCTACCATGACACCAAGACTTAACTCACTCAAATACAGTTAGCAGCTGGATAGACCACAGATGGAAATTAGCTTCTGCTAAATCTGGTGCAAACATATTTTCATGTAACAATGATGAATTGTCAAAAAAAAAAAAAAAAAAAATTTAAATAGATTCAGGGCTTTTCAGAAAACATTCAGGGCTTGAGCCCCAGTAGCCACCCCCTAGATCCGCCCCTGGTGCCAACCTGCTCATCGGGAGCAGTTAGGGGTCAAGCGTCTTGCTCACATGTCGCAGGGAGGAGCCGGAACCGATCCGGGAACCTTTTTACGATTACCAGACCGCTCTACCTCCTGAGCCACTGTCGCTAAGAGTGCATCTACAGTAGTAGCTCCTCATCAGAAACCCAGTTATCTCTTCTATCCAGAGTCACCTCCTTGTGGTCAGTAGACATGCGAAGGAAATGCACCTCGCAAGGGTCACTGTCTAGTCTACCTGGGTAAGAATGCCAAGTCTAGTCTACACACTCTACCTGGGTAAGAATGCCAAGTCTAGTCTACACACTCTACCTGGGTAAGAATGCCAAGTCTAGTCTACACACTCTACCTGGGTAAGAATGCCAAGTCTAGTCTACACACTCTACCTGGGTAAGAATGCCAAGTCTAGTCTACACACTCTACCTGGGTAAGAATGCCAAGTCTAGTCTACACACTCTACCTGGGTAAGAATGCCAAGTCTAGTCTACACACTCTACCTGGGTAAGAATGCCAAGTCTAGTCTACACACTCTACCTGGGTATGAATGCCAAGTCTAGTCTACACACTCTACCTGGGTACGAATGCCAAGTCTAGTATACACACTCTACCTGGGTATGAATGCCAAGTCTAGTCTACACACTCTACCTGGGTAAGAATGCCAAGTCTATTCTAGACACTCTACCTGGGTAAGAATGCCAAGTCTAGTACACACTCTACCTGGGTACGAATGCCAAGTCTAGTTCTGGGACTTAGCCAAACATCTTCCTGTGAGAAATGCACCGCCTGTACAGGAAACACATGTCTCCTAGACTCCACCAGGGTGGGAAATGAACCACTACCAGACCACCTGGCAATGGAGTGCAGGTTTGCTTGCGCCGGTCTGCTTCCCTGCCCTTTTTATAATCACACTTAGAGCTGATCTTTATCATGGGTAAGGTATTTTATAACAATAATAATAATAATAATAATAATAATAATAATAATAATAATAATAATAATAATAATAATAATAATAAACGAGCCATCCTCGGAGCTGTACATTTAATAATATTGATCTCTGCAGTCGGCTGTGAGGCAAGTGCGCAGCCAGGGACCGTCTAAAAAGTGCAACACCGAAAAGAGACACTACAAAAAGATTCAATAACTTCACTGTCATACAATATGGTCTTCAATATTGTCTGATTCAATATTAACATTCAGTATTCAAGTAGAACAGCTAGCTGTTGTGGACACTCACCTTTCCACAGCAAAACGGTAGGCAAGGCACCTTGGTTGAGAAATGCAGGTTTCAGTCTATGTGTTGTCTATCCTGTCTCAAGATGCACAATGAGATCTTCTTCTTCTTCTTCTTCTTCTTATTTGAATTTCCGGCAGTGTAGACGCATCGTGGCGTATTACTGCCCTCCACAATTCTTGCTTCGCCCACACTTGAGAAAGTTTACACTCCTCTTCTTCTTCTCATCTTCAAAACACATTTCTATCATCTCTGTCTCCTTCTTCTCTGCTCCTCTTGTCATACAATCACAATACAAACATCATCTCCTCTCTTGGAGGGCCCCCCCAAGAGCCCCCCCCAATGAGATCTTCTTCTTCTTCTTATTTGAATTTCCGGCAGTGTAGACGCATCGTGGCGTATTACTGCCCTCCACAATTCTTGCTTCGCCCACACTTGAAAAAGTTTACACTCCTCTTCTTCAAAACACATTTCTATCGTCTCTGTCTCCTTCTTCTCTGCTCCTCTTGTCATACAATCACAATACAAACATCATCTCCTCTCTTGGAGGGCCCCCCCAAGAGGGGGAACCCTCCATCTCATCGCCAAATTGTTCTTCTTCTTCTTCTTCTTATTTGAATTTCCGGCAGTGTAGACGCATCGTGGCGTATTACTGCCCTCCACAATTCTTGCTTCGCCCGCACTTGAGAAAGTTTACACTCCTCTTCTTCTTCTTCTCATCTTCAAAACACATTTCTATCGTCTCTGTCTCCTTCTTCTCTGCTCCTCTTGTCATACAATCACAATACAAACATCATCTCCTCTCTTGGAGGGCCCCCCCAAGAGGGGGAACCCTCCATCTCATCGCCCAAACCTTCTTCTTCTTCTTCTTGAGAGAATTCTTGAATATATATAGAACACAAATGTTCTAGAATGTACTATTATAACATCATGTGACATGACAAATGTTCTAGAATGTTTGATTATGACATCATACTGTGACATCACAAATGTTCTAGAATGTTTGATTATGACATCATACTGTGACATCACAAATGTTCTAGAATGTTCTATTATGACATACTGTGACATCACAAATGTTCTAGAATGTTCTATTATGACATCATACTGTGACACAAATGTTCTAGAATGTTCTATTATGACATCATCTGTGACATCACAAATGTTCTAGAATGTTTGATTATGACATCATACTGTGACATCACAAATGTTCTAGAATGTTATATTATGACATCATCTGTGACATCACAAATGTTCTAGAATGTTTGATTATGACATCATACTGTGACATCACAAATGTTCTAGAATGTACTATTATGACATCATACTGTGACATCAAAAATGTTCTAGAATGTTTGATTATGCCATCATACTGTGACATCACAAATGTCCTAGAATGTTCTATTGTGACATCATACTGTGACATCACAAATGTTCTAGAATGTTCTATTATGACATACTGTGATATCACAAATGTTCTAGAATGTTCTATTATGACATCATACTGTGACACAAATGTTCTAGATTGTCCTATTATGACATCCTGTGACGAGTTCCAAACCTTCGTTTTTAATTAAAAAAAAAAACATAAAATTATTATTATATATCCTCAAACTAAATCTTCAATTTGAATAGTTATTCAAACTTCGTCAGGGTTTTTCGAACGGACGTTCAAACATTCGTTTTTAATAATTTTCTTTTAATAAAAATAAATAATTCTCATTTCTTTTTATAAATTCTTTTTTATATATATATATATCCTCAAACTAAATCCTCAATTTGAATAAAGTGATTAATCTGATTAAATTAGTCGAACCTTCGTTTTTCTTTTTTCTTTTATTTTGTTAGTGATGTAATGAAAAATAACACTTGGAACAAAAAAAACGATAATATACGATTGGTAAACAGTATGACCGATATTATCGGCCGATATTGGCATAAAAATGTGATATCGGAAAATATCGGTATCTGTTTTCAAATTATTATTATTATTATAATTTTTTACATTTATTTAACCTTTATTTACCCAGGCAAGCAAGTAAGAACAAATTATTATTTTATTTATTGTCAAAGTATGCATAATGTTGTGTTAATTACACGACAAGAGATATGTAATGTTAATTACCTGAAATTATTCCGTTTTTTTTGGGGGGGGGGGACCCTGCATATATCGGTATCGGTTGATATACTGTGACATCACAAATGTTCTAGAATGTCCTATTATGACATCATACTGTGGCATCACAACGGAACATGTTTGAGTTCCATTTGAATAATATAAATAATGTGTTCCCGAAGCCTGTTTTTGGGATTCAAACTTCGTCAGGGTTCTTCGAACGGACGTTCGAACCTTCGTTTTTTTAAGCGAAATAAACACAAAGGACACCTCTTTCCTATCGTAGTAAGGTAGACAATGAGCTACAGCCTTATTTTCACCTAAACGAGCCGTCCTCGGAGCTGTACATTTAATAATATTGATCTCTATGTGCAGTCGGCTGTGAGGCAAGTGCGCAGCCAGGGACGTCTAAAAAGTGCAACACCGAAAAGAGACACTACAAAAAGATTCAACACTGTCATACAATATGGTCTGATATTAACATTCAGTATTCAATATTGTCTGATTCAATATTAACATTCAGTATTCAAGTAGAACAGCTAGCTGTTGTGGACACTCACCTTTCCACAGCAAAACGGTAGGCAAGGCACCTTGGTTGAGAAATGCAGGTTTCAGTCTATGTGTTGTAGGATAGACTGTCTATCTATCCTGTCTCAAGATGCACAATTGTTGAATATATATAGAACACAAATGTTCTAGAATGTTTGATTATGACATCATACTGTGACATCACAAATGTTCTAGAATGTTTGATTATGACATCATACTGTGAGATCACAAATGTTCTAGAATGTTCTATTATGACATACTGTGACATCACAAATGTTCTAGAATGTTCTATTATGACATCATACTGTGACACAAATGTTCTAGAATGTCCTATCATGACATCCAAACCTTCGTTTTTAATAGAAAATAAATTAAAAAAAACCTATACTTTTTTTTAAATTATTATTATATATCCTCAAACTAAATCCTCAATTTGAATAGTTATTCAAACTTCGTCAGGGTTTTTCGAACAGACGTTCGAACCTTCGTTTTTAATAATTTTTTTTAAATAAAAATAAATAATTCTCTTTCTTTTTATAAATTCTTTATATATATATATATATAAATCCTCAATTTGAATAAAGTGATTAATCTGATTAAATGAGTCTTTTTTCTTTTATTATTTTGTTAGTGATGTAATCAAAAATAACACTTGGAACAAAAAAAACGATAATATACGATTGGTAAACAGTATGTCCGATATTATCGGCCTACCGATATTGGCATAGAAATGTGATATCGGAAAATATCGGTATCGGTTTTCAAATTATTATTATTATTATTATTTTTTACTTAAGCATTACATCACACGCAGGAGTGGTTTGTGAACAATAAACCATGCCAAGGAGTGGTTGTTAGGCCCGAGGCGCAGCCGAGGGTCGTTAGACCCCCCTAGGCATGGTTTATTGTTCACAAATCACGACTGCAAGTGGTGTAAAGCTTTTATACAACTGCCACATTCATCCAACCTTATTTCTATACAATAAACACACATTAATCGAAGATTTATTGAAAAAACCATCCGCCAGAAAAAGTTGTTCCCACAACTACAAAAAAGACAATTTGCCTCCATGTGGAAGCAGATCGGAAGTGCATCCAACCAACTAACACATCCAACTGTGTATTATTGGAATGATTGAGAGAAGTTGCCTCATGTGGAAGCAGCTTGAAGTGCATCCAACCAACTAACACATCCAACTCAGGGGCGGATTTAGGATTGTAGGAGATCCGGGGCTTAGCCCAGATGGGCCCCCCCTTTTTCTTTTTTTTTTTTAATTTATTTATTTTAATTTATTTATTTATTAATTTTTTGGGCAGGCAAGGGGTGGTTTGGATGGGCTCAGGCACGACCCCCTCCACGACAGATTTTTTTTGAATTTAATGAACCTGTACGTGCAATTTCCTGCAATATAGAGCCTTCAATCTTGACCAATAAAGCTGCTCTTTTCACTATAAAACTCAGTTAACCATAACGTAGTTATGGTTAGATTTATATATTGGGGGGGGATATATCATATTTTTCATATAATCAAAAAGTGGTTCAATAGTGGGAGAGCAGAGATGCTCCGAATGCTCTTATGACCAGGCGTCTATGATTCACTGATACAAAGTAAAATAGTGCAGTGCAATAAAATAGTTAGTAAAATAGAATAAAATAATGCAATAGTGCATTGCAATAAAATAGTTATCATCGTATTTAATCGGGAGGCCGGTAAGGAGTGCATTACAGTAGTCGAGTTGGCTTGAGATAAAGGCATGGATCTGGTTTTCAGCGTCCTTTTGATTTATAAATGGCCGTACTTTAGCTATGTTTCTAAGGTGGAAGAATTAAGTTTTTGTCAACTTGTTGATTGTGATTTAAAGCTTAGGTCTGAGTCTACCATAACACCAAGACTTAACTCACTCAAATACAGTTAGCAGCTGGATAGACCACAGATGGAAATTAGCTTCTGCTAAATCTGGTGCAAACATATTTTCATGTAACAATGATGCATTTTTTTATTTTTTTTTTAAATAGATTCAGGGCTTTTCAGAATACATCCGGGGCTTGAGCCCAGGTAGCCACCCCCTAGCTCCGCCCCTGCAGTGCGTCCAATATCATCTTCCCCCATGTTTGAATGAATGAATGAATGAATGAATGAATGAATGAATGAATGAATGAATGAATGAATGAATGAATGAAAACTTTATTTAACAGATTGCAGAATGGGTACAATACAGTACGGCTCAATACACACTATTGTTAAGGGGATGCAGACCTGAGAAAGACGTTTGTCTTGTTTACATCAGGGTCCCCCATTTTCAATTCATAGTGACATTTATGACATACACAACATACACAACATACATGACATCATGACATCTATGGCACAGGGACATACATGTTTCATAAGCTCCACGGAGACAGACCGTCATCTCTGAGACATAACGGCCACTGACCTAAGACGGTTAGCTCATGCTAACATTACTTATGTATTCCCCCCCCCACCCCCCCCACCCCCCCCCACCCCAGAGATTAACGGCTGAGGACTGACATCTGAACGTGTTTCAGTTTTATGAAAGGTTGTTTTGTTCATGGCGTGGTGTTTTCTTTTGGGGATGACGAATTCATCCTGGGTGAGGGGATGGAGGAAGAAAGTGAAGTTCCCACATTGTGTAGTCTAGGGTGGGAGCGGGGGGGGGTGGAAGGGGGGGGGGGGTGGAGGGTGGAGTGGGCGGCGTCCCGTGGTTTAGGGGGAAGTGAGTCATGAGAACGTATTAAGGCCTCTCTCCTCTCCTCTCCTCTCTCTCTCTCTCCTCTCTCTCTCGTCTCTCTCATCTCTCTCTCCTCTCTCTCTCTCTCTTCTCTCTCTCTCTCTCTCTCTCTCTCCCCCCCCCCCCCCCCCCCCGCCTCCTCTCTCTCTCTCTCTCTCTCTCTCTCTCTCCTGTCCCCCTGTCACGGGGTTTGGTTCTGGGAAGAGCTGCCCCCCCCCGCCCACACCCCCCCCCCCCCCCCCCCCTCCCCCGCAGAGCGGCCATGTTGCACGGGGGTGGAATCTGTAACGGAGCCGCCTCACGATGTGGGAGAAGTGCAGCGTCCTCTCATGGGACCGGCTCCCGCTTGGTCCCCGTCCCGGTCCGGGTCTTAGGTTTCCCCCCGGTTCACACGGCACATCCAGTGAGTGGCTGGAGGAATATGCAGATGACGTCAGAGTCCATTCCTCCTGTCTGTCTGTCTGTCTGTCTGTCTGTCCTGTCTGTCTGTCTGTCTGTCTGTCTGTCTGTCTGTCTGTCTGTCTGTCTGCCTGTCTGTCTGTCCTGTCTGTCTGTCTGTCTGTCTGTCTGTCTGTCTGTCTGTCTGTCTGTCTGTCTGCCTGTCTGTCTGTCTACCTCTCTATCTATCTGTCTGTCCCTCTCTCTATCTATCTATCTGTCTGTCTGTCTGCCTGTCTGTCTGTCTGTCTACCTATCTATCTATCTATCTATCTATCTATCTATTCTATCTATCTATCTATCTATCTATCTATCTATCTATCTATCTATCTATCTATCTATCTATCTATCTATCTATCTATCTATCTATCTATCTATCTATCTATCTATCTATCTATCTATCTATCTATCTATCTATCTATCTATCTATCTATCTACTCTATCTATCTATCTATCTATCTATCTATCTATCTATCTATCTATCTATCTATCTATCTATCTATCTATCTATCTATCTATCTATCTATCTATCTATCTATCTATCTATCTATCTATCTATCTATCTATACTATCTGTCTGTCCCCTCTATCTATCTATCTATCTATCTATCTATCTATCTATCTATCTATCTATCTATCTATCTATCTATCTATCTATCTATCTATCTATCTATCTATCTATCTATCTATCTATCTATCTATCTATCTATCTATCTATCTATCTATCTATCTATCTATCTATCTATCTATCTATCTATCTATCTATCTATCTATCTATCTATCTATCTATCTATCTATCTATCTATCTATCTATCTATCTATCTATCTATCTATCTATCTATCTATCTGTCTGTCTGTCTGTCTGTCTGTCTGTCTGTCTGTCTGTCTGTCTGTCTGTCTGTCTGTCTGTCTGTCTGTCTGTCTGTCTGTCTGTCTGTCTGTCTGTCTGTCTGTCTGTCTGTCTGTCTGTCTCTCTATCTCTCTCTATCTGTCTGTCTCTCTATCTGTCAGTCTGTCTCTCTATCTATCTATCTGTCTGTCCTCACCCTCTCTAGCTGTCTGTCTGTCCCTCTGTCTATCTGTCTGTCTACCTCTCTGTCTGTCTGTCTGTCCCTCTGTCTATCTGTCTGTCTACCTCTCTGTCTGTCTGTCTGTCTGTCTGTCTGTCTGTCTGTCTGTCTGTCTGTCTGTCTGTCTGTCTGTCTGTCTGTCTGTCTGTCCTGTCTGTCTGTCTGTCCCTCTGTCTATCTACCAGAGCCAGAACTTACTGATCTCTGGGTCCTACAGTCTGTTCATTTGAACAAGGGTCACGTCTTCCACGGTCCCTGATCCCCTGATCAGATCTGAGAAGCTTTTGTGAACGAGAGGCCCTGCAGGGTTTCTACGTTTGATATGTTTTTAGTTTGGTGCCTTATTACACCGGCAGCGAATATTCTTCTGGCCGCATCAGACCCCACTCCTATCCGAGCTCCGGGAGGATCATCAAGGAGAAGTCGCCTATTCTCAGTCCTTGCCCCACAATGGTGGAACGAACTGCCCACCCCCAGTTTAGAACAGCCGAAACCCCGTCCAATCTTTCACCCGTCGACTAAAGACGCACTCTCCTTCGACCATTATCGGAAATAAATAAAAAATAATAATAATAAAAAATAAAATCTAACCACTAACTAACCTTATTGTCATGCACTTGTCCTAATATACTTACTAACCTACACTGTAGCATGCAACACTTTGATGAACATTGTTACTCAGCAGATAGAGTTGTGCCCCTTCCTGATGACTTGTCGTACAGAACTTGTAAGTCGCTTTGGATAAAAGCGTTTCAGCTAAATGACTAAATGTAAAATGTAAATGTAAATATTCTCGTCCCAACTGGTCGGGGTGGTGGGGTAACAGATCTAGGATCTGTATGGCGAGGAAGCCATGGCGTCGACAGTTAGACGGCAGATTAGTAATACAATAGCCAAGCCGGTACGTATTCAGGAAGTGATTGCTGATATCCACCGCTTCTGCACAACCGAGAGCCTCTCACCGACATGCTGGAGTGATGTAAAGAGCAATCCCAGGATACTTAGCGTGACGGTTATAAATACCCCTGTTACGGCATGGCCATTGTCTGCGTTGAATAGCTCCTGTACCTTTCAGCACCCCACTCCCCCCTGGCCAATCAGCACACACACATCTCTATTCACCGATCTGTCCCTGTAATACACCTCTGCTTTCACCTCCAATAAAAAATAAAGCTGCGAGGTAGACGGAACCGCGGCGTGAGCCAGACCTGGGTGCAGACTTCCTCTCAGGAAGACTGTTGGTCTGATAAGGTGAGAGGCTTTGCTTTACAGGCGGTTTCTCTCTCTCTCTCTCTCTCTCTCCTCTCTCTCCTCTCTCTCTCTCTCTCTCTCTCTCTCTCTCTCTCTCTCTCTCTGCACTGGAGGGAGGGAATTATTTCTGTCTTATGTATGTATATATAAAAATTAGTTTGTATATAACTCTGTATGATAGCAAAATGTACAATAATGCTGTATATACTGTATACTTATATTTATATTTACTGTAATATATATGTATCTACATCTGTCTGTATATACCTGCATGTAATCCTTTTTATATATCTGTACATATCCCTTACCTACTCTTACTAGTTACGCTGCTGGCCAGTATGACTTACTTACTACCATAGTGTCTTTATACCTGTATCACTGTACATATTAATTAGAGATGCTCGATATTGGCTTTTTTACCGATACCGATATACCGATATTGTCCCAACTCTTAATTTCCAATACCGATATCAACCGATACCGATATATGCAGGGTTCCCCTCCCCCAAAAAGCGGAATAATTTCAGGTAATTAACATTACATATCTCTTGTTGTGGAATTAACACAACATTATGCATACTTTTTGACAATAAATAAAATCAGAATTTGTTATTACTTGCTTGCCTGGGTAAATAAAGGTT
Organism: Notolepis coatsorum; assembly: GCF_963971535.1. NCBI lineage: Eukaryota > Metazoa > Chordata > Actinopteri > Aulopiformes > Paralepididae > Notolepis > Notolepis coatsorum. Next base: position 110,105,792 of record NC_140178.1, on the reverse strand, counting down.
ACAGAAATGTAAAAAGAAAAAAGAAATTATTATTATTCATTTTTTTTTTAAAACCGATACCGATATTTTCCGATATCACATTTCAATGCCAATATCGGCCGATAATATCGGTAGGCCGATAATATCGGACATCCCTAATATTAATACTATAACACTGTACATACATCTGATTAGCAGTATTACTCAATAGTACTAATCTATGTTTTTTTTTATATCCAGTTTAATCACTTGTACATTGCATATTTAATTTATATATCTAATCTAACCAATCTATGTTTTTTTTTGCTTATCTCTCTCTCTCTCCCCTCTCTCTCCCCTCTCCCTCTCTCTCTCTCTCTCTCTCTCTCTCCTCCCTCTCTCTCTCTCTCTCCCCTCCTCTCTCTCTCTCTCTCTCTCTCTCTCTCTCTCTCTCTCTCTCTCTCTCTCTCTCTCTCTCTCTCCCCCCCCTCTCTCTCTCTCTATCTCTCTCTCTCTCTCTCCCTCTCTCTCTCTCTCTCTCTCTCTCTCTCTCTACCTCTGATTGATTAGGCCTACTCTCTGCCTGAAGCAGCCTGACTGATACCATTGACGCCGCTCTGTTCTTGCCAAGTTTTGTGTCGTAACATGACAGATAATACGGTGCTAACTGTACGTGTGATATTGCATCGTTTGAGGACCAGGCAAACGGGACCATAGTTTGAGGACCAGGCTCACGGGACCATCGTTTGGCAGGGAGGACCATCGTTTGAGGACCAGGCTCACGGGACCATCGTTTGAGGACCAGGCTCACTGGACCATCATTTGAGGACCAGGCTCACTGGACCATCGTTTGAGGACCAGGCTCACGGGACCATAGTTTGAGGACCAGGCTCACGGGACCATCGTTTGAGGACCAGGCTCACTGGACCATCGTTTGAGGACCAGGCTCATGGGACCATCGTTTGAGGACCAGGCTCACAGGACCATCGTTTGAGGACCAGGCTCACAGGACCATCGTTTGAGGACCAGGCTCACAGGACCATCATTTGAGGACCAGGCTCACAGGACCATAGTTTGAGGACCAGGCTCACGGGACCATCGTTTGAGGACCAGGCTCACAGGACCATCGTTTGAGGACCAGGCTCACGGGACCATCGTTTGAGGACCAGGCTCACGGGACCATAGTTTGAGGACCAGGCTCACGGGACATCGTTTGAGGACCAGGGCTCACAGGACCATCGTTTGAGGACCAGGCTCACAGGACCATCGTTTGAGGACCAGGCTCACAGGACCATCATTTGAGGACCAGGCTCACGGGACCATCGTTTGAGGACCAGGCTCACAGGACCATAGTTTGAGGACCAGGCTCACGGGACCATCGTTTGAGGACCAGGCTCACAGGACCATAGTTTGAGGACCAGGCTCACAGGACCATCGTTTGAGGACCAGGCTCACAGGACCATCATTTGAGGACCAGGCTCAGGGGACCATCGTTTGAGGACCAGGCTCACAGGACCATCGTTTGGGAATAAAGGGCTGGTGGCTAACCTGTCAAACCTT
>NC_140178.1:110065072-110104074 GCF_963971535.1 Notolepis coatsorum | reverse complement strand
CCAGCAGTTAAAGTACAGTCTGTAACGGCGTCAGGCGGCCATTGATTGATTGATTGAAAATTGTATTAACAGATTGCAGAATGGCAGAATGGGTACAATACAGTACAGCTCAATACACACAATTGTTAAGGGGATGCAGACCAGAGAAAGACTTTCGTTTTGTTTACATCAGGGTCCCCCATTTCAATTCATAACAACATACAGGGCCGCCTCAGGGGGTGTGCGAGCAGTGCGGTCGCACAGGGCCTCGCGGGAAGGGGGGCCTCGCAAAAAAAAAAAAAAAAAAATATTTTTTTTTTTATTAATTTTTTTTATTTTATTTTTATTTTTTTTCGAGGCCCCCTTCCCGCGAGGCCCTTTTTCATCACAGACCTAAAATCTAGTTTTGCTTATATGCTTATATATTTCACATTAGACACGTTTGTAGAATGTGTCTGACTTGTTCCTGGGTCTGCAGTCCTGCAGACATACTCACTATTGGAGCTCAGCCTCTGGGGTTCTGCAGCAGACATACTATTGGTTTCAACGAAGGAGTGGTTTTACTTACATCATGTGTCGGCGTGAGTCGCTGCGTTTGACTATTTCGCGCGTGCAGCTTTTGACTATGCTTAGTTATGCCAGCCAAGACGAAGAAAGAGGTCGGTCATTATCAGTCGGTCGGTCACCAAGGAACGTTGACGAAAGGCCTCTCGCTAGCGGGACAATGGCCGGAGCCTTGTCATGGTATAGCCATGATGATGTCGGCTAGTAGCTAGCTTAGCTAAAGGCTAACTAGCGTTAGCTAACCTATTCAGAGGAGCGAGGCGAGGCGAGTGGATGTCTTTTCAAAAGAAGGAGAAGAAAACTTGTGAGCAGATAAATCTGTTAGGCAGCAATACGCCGAAAGGTGTCCAGTCTGCCGGAAAGTACTCGAAGAAGAAGAAGAAGAAATTACACCATGGGCCAAGATAGTCTCCTTCCAACTTTACCTTTGGCGCCGCCGCGTTGATACTGCGTTATGGTGAGTCAACCTATGATTATATACCCGCCGTGGACCTGACCTATCTCTCTTTCTCTCTCTCTGGAGCCAAACTGGTCGACTAGCTAATACTACTAGTAGCTAACGGTGTGTGCCTGGTGAGAGCACCTGGCTGTATGTAGACAGTAGCCGCATAGCTTGTTAGCTGTTAGCTAACGCAGAAGCAAGCTATGCGGCTACTACATACAGCCAGGTGCCTGATTGAGCTAACTGTTAGCCAGTTAGCTGTTTAGCGTCAGCTGGGAACGTTCGTTTGATGCTATCAGTTAGCCTTGAGAATAGCAGGCCCTGGCACTCTGACTACGACATCATCTTTGACAGAAGATGTAGTCGGGCCTGCACCATGACAAGGCTCTGGCCATAGCTTTGTCCCGACAGCGAGAGGCCTTTCGTCAACGTGGAGACCTGTGTTGCGGCCTTTCGCCCTGCGTTCCTCGTGCAGGTAAGATTAATGAAAATGTCATGACATTACCCCACTCTTCCTTCCTTCCCCTCCGAATGTTTTGTTAATAACGATGTTTTTTTCCAGGCAAAACATATGCTACTTCACAACATTTGGAGATACGACATGTGCTGTGTGTGAATGGTCGTTTGTGTAGCTTGGGTAGCGTTGGGCCGTTGGCCAAAGCTGTGTGTGGCCTGTCACAGTACCTGGCTAGCCTATTTAGCTGATGTCGGCCATTGGCTCCTTGCTGCTTTGGTTTCTCTGGTATAGACCCTCTTCTTGTTGGATTTAAGTGTTGATCTTTGTCCTTTGAATCTGTCATACATGCTCTAGTCCAGGGACGTGCACAGGACTTTAGAAAGGCAGGTGCCCTAGATGATAAAAGGGCATGAGTTATAAAATGCGAGCGCGCCCAGCGCGCGAGCCCGATTTTTGGGGTTAATACAAGTCTATGGTACATTCAGTTTCACCGATAGATGTCACCAAAACTACATAGTGTCCCTTTAATAACACAATATGCGCTCCAGACCAACAGCTGCGAGAGAGAGAGAGAGAGAGAGAGAGAGAGAGAGAGAGAGAGAGAGAGAGAGAGAGAGAGAGAGAGAGAGAGAGAGAGAGAGAGAGAGAGAGAGAGAGACCCACCGACCGACCCCGCATTAACTACCTTGTTTAGTTGAAACGTGGTCCAGGTCAGGAGGGCTTGATGAAGTATTATGTCCACTGTCCCACAGTCACACACTGTTGTCTTGATGTATATCCACTGTCCTCCAGACTGCATCCAGCCAAATAGCTTATTGTTAGCACTTAGCACTGTAGCTTTGTTGTTGTCAAACTTGTCACCACACAGTTCTGACATTCTCGAAGTCAAAACTAATAGTGCTTGCCGATTGATTGGTGCTAAGAACAGCAGGGCGGGTGCAAGCCGTGTGACGTAATTGGCAGACTCGACTGTCAATCAAAATTATTCTGTTAGAGAGAGAGAGAGAGAGAGAGAGAGAGAGAGAGAGAGAGAGAGAGAGAGAGAGAGAGAGAGAGAGAGAGAGAGAGAGAGAGAGAGAGAGAGAGAGAGCTGCGTGATTTTCCAGGCAGCAGCAGACAGGGAGGGGCTGGGGAGGGGTGATTTGGCGACGTGTTTTTGGAAGGACCTATTATTTACAAGAGGGTGGCATTTCTCTTTCTTTACCTAATATTTAGATTCTATCGTGACATCTTTCATTGGAAGGGCAGGGCAGTATATCTATATGTGCAACAGTAAAAAAAAAAAAAAAAAAAAGAGGGTGGCATAAAAAGGGCACTTTCTAATGAAAAATGAAAAAGGCAGGTGCACCCCTTACCCCCTATGTATGCACGTGCCTGCTCTAGTCTCTCTCTAACACACACACACATGACAAACACACATGTTCTCTCTCTCTCTCTCTCTCTTTCTAACACACACAGTCTGCCTATGGCGGCCTTTCTCGATGGCTAGGCTGTGCTCAAGGATCTTCAGTCACAGTGCTCAGGTATTCTGCCACTGTGTACTCTCTGTTTAGGGCCAAATAGCATTTCAATTTCTTTCCAATGTGTCTCTCTCTCTCTCTCTCTCTCTCTCTCTTCTCTCTCTCTCTCTCTCTTGGATTTAAGTGTTGATCTTTGTCCTTTTGAATCTGTCATACATGCTCTAGTCTCTCTCTAACACACACACACATGACAAACACACATGTTCTCTCTCTCTCTCTCTCTCTCTCTTTCTAACACACACAGTCTGCCTATGGCGGCCTTTCTCGATGGCTAGGCTGTGCTCAAGATCTTCAGTCACAGTGCTCAGGTATTCTGCCACTGTGTACTCTCTGTTTAGGGCCAAATAGCATTTCAATTTCTTTCCAATGTGTCTCTCTCTCTCTCTCTCTGTACACTGTATATTGACTGTAGAACGGGAGCTCTCTCTCGCTCTCTCTTTTGCTATATGTTGACTGTATCATGCCCCGCCTCGGGCAGCGCTATTATTTAAGAATATGTTGACTGTATAAAAAAAAAAAAAAAAAAAAAATATATATATATATATATATATATATATATATATATATTTTTACCTTTGGGGGGGGGGGGGGGGGGTAACTGTACATTGGATTATCGACGAAACCTTACTTGGTCCCAAGAAGAGGGTCTTGTGTATTACTGGGTTAGGACATTTACTGTACATTGGAGGGGGTTGGGTTAGGACATTTACAGGGGCCAGTTTCGAATGACAGTCTCCCGTAGGTGCTCCTTGAGAGTGGTTTTAAAAGTGGGTAGTGATTCACATTCCTATACGGCTGTGGGTAGGACGTTCCACATTGATGTGGCATAATTGCGAAACGTGTTTAGTCCCTTGTTTGAGCCGAATCTGGGTTTAACATGATTTGTGGAGCTCCCTGCAAATGTCCTAACCCAACCCCCTCCAATGTACAGTAAATTACCAAGTATGGTTTTGTCAATATTCCAATGTACAGTTTTGCTTGTACAGTTGTACAGTGTTCCCCCCCACCCCTCCTACCCAACACCCCCCCCCCCCCATCCCACTCACCCAACCACCTCGGTCTTGCTGAGTTTGTTATTTGAACCGAAGAGAATGGACTCTGTTTTACCCAGGTGTAATGATAGTTTGTTGTCAGCGAGCCAGGTGCAGATTTTGCCTACACATATTCCACACTGCTGGTAACAGATACCTTGTATTGTATACGTTTGTATAGTTAGAATATAAGTTGTGTATTATGTTTAGTCTAGTTTATAGTTTTAGTTTATAGTCTATAGTTTATAGCTATTTATAGTATACAGTTAGCATAGCATAGTTTGTATAGATAGAATATACGTTGTGTATTATGTTTAGTTTTATAGTTTAGTTTATAATTTTAGTTTATAGTTTATAGTTATTTATAGCTTATCTAGTTTATAGTTATAGTTTATATTTATAGCTTATAGTTATAGTTTGTATAGATAGAATATACGTTGTGTACTATGTTTACTAATCTACTACGGTTGAGGAAAAACAAGCATATCACATTTTTCTGAATGTATGTACATTTAAAAAATCTGTGACAATAAAATTATCTGAATCTGAATCTGAGTTTTGGTCTTTTGTCTGATGTGTGGATACTGTACTTCCGAAGAGAAACTAAAGATGTGTGGCTACATCAGACCAAGAGGAACTAAAGATGTGTGGATACATCAGACCAAGAGGAACTAAAGATGTGTGGATACATCAGACCAAGAGGAACTAAAGATGTGTCACAACCTCGTCCTTCAACCAAGGTGCCTGAACTGGAAGCAGCCAGCAAGGGAGAGAAACTCAGCAACTCTTTGGAGGCCGATGGATGTTGTAAAAAAGAATGACCAACACGTTCCGGCGATGACCTCATCAGGGCTACAGTTACAGTTTTGTTTTTACGTTTGTATAGATGTTTTACTGGCTGACGCCTCTGTCATGGACGAGTATGTGGACATTTCATTGGTGAGTCTAGGAATGCAACCTGTTTTCTGATTGGTCTGTTGTCAATCGGGGGGCAATTTTCCCTACGGGGGTCGTTTTCTATGGGTATTTAAGCTCCTTTGTTGTTTTTTTGTCATGTGACCCTGATGGAGAGACATGTTGCCGAAACGCCTTGGTTTTAATTGTGTGAATAAAGAACATTATTTTTAGAACATCCAGCGGCCTTCAAAGAGCCGCTGAGCGTTTCTCCCTTCAGCACATCCTGATACTCAGTCTTTCTTCTTGACCACGCTTACTTTATGGGGGGAAAACAACAGCAGAACGCTTAGATTGTTTGAAAGGTTTGTTTAGTTAGTGCACCATGTTAATGTCGATGTTGATGTTGATGTTGTTGTTCTTGATGTTGAAGTTGATCTCCCATGAATTTGTTAAAAAGTTGAAAGCCTCATGTGTTATTAACAGAGAGCCACGCCCCTCCACACGATGAGAGTTGGCTGTGCTCAGAGGGGGTCGCACTAAAACACTCTTAACCAATCAAATGATACAACAAATTACACCCCTGACACTTCACCAAAAAACAATGTTGATTTATTTTGCACATCATCTCACGTACATCCAAAACTGTTTTGCGCACATTAATTTAGTTTGGCAGATTCCAGTGATTAACATTGCATCCATGTGTTGTGTTAGTTACAGCTCAATTAAATAATTTCCTGGAGCTATAATTAACAACACATGGATTCAATGTCCCACGATGACATCACTGGTGGCTATATTCAAACTCATTTACTCCCTGTGACTGTCGAACTGCAGAGTAGGGCTGGGCGATAAAACCATAATGATAATTATCGCGATATATTTCCCCTCGATATATAATAAAAAAATCGATAATAAAATAAAAATGTAAAAAAAAGATTATTTGTATTGTGACCTGCAACAGGGCAGCTTTAAAACCAGAGACAGTGGACAGACTTTTCTTTCTTGCTGCAACTTAAAGTAATGGCTTTGCTTGTCCAAGTGACAATACTGACCAAATTGAGACTTCTTTGTCTCTTGTCCATTTATTTTGTTTGCTTTCTAATTAAGAATACAGTTTGAAACCGTCTGTACACAGTAGGCTATGTGTGCTAGCAGAGCTAGTCTCCAGTCGCGAGTCACGGTGCACATGTGCGGTGGTTTGTCCACCAAAAAAGCGCCAAAAGATAGAAAAGAAACTAGCAGAGCCAGAACTGTTCAACTCCCCTGGAGCCACAGCCAGCAGAGAAGCCGGTTTACTTTCGCTTTCAAACCAGCTGCAGCCTGAGAACTGGAGTGTGAGGGGCTGTAACACTAAAGATGGCGGCAACCAGGGGCGTCATTTTGGTATGGCAAGGTATGGCACTCACCATACCTTGGCAAATAAAAATGTAAAAAAAAAAATAAGATTATTACAATTTTTTATGTTGATTTAGAATTCGAATGTCAACATTATGAACAAAGCTTCAAACTATTCGGTACAGCCCTAGCATGTTTTGATATTGTCAATTATCTCACTTTTACTAGGTGACTTTTGCTGTGACTAACTGAAATATGCCCAAAAAAAAGGAAAATGGACATAGGGAAGTTTTTTAATCAAAGGGCAGCAGAGACAAGTGATACAGGGACACAGGTAAGGTCTGGCTTAGTGATTATAACAGTGCAGTTCAGTAACCCATACTTTTTGTGAATGTGTTTTTGATACTACATTCTGTTGAACACACACCTCAAAACCGTACCTAAGGAAAATTGGCTCAATTGCAAGAAAAGTAATAGACAGTTATGATATTACATTTTGCATAATTCATATGCAAAATATTGTCGTTCCCTGCTTTAGTCTGTTGACACATTTCTATACTAAAAATGCTTGTGTAGTCCTGTGTCATACCTAAATGTCATATAACTGAATTGTATAGAAACAACTCACCAATAGTGACTATTGCACAACTGATTTGACAACCCCCCCCCCCCCCCCCCTTCACCCCCCCCCCCCCTCGCCATACCTTGCCTTTTACTGAAATTACGCCACTGGCGGCAACAACAAAGAATTGCTGCAAAATAAACATTAATTTGTTGTTTAAATAATAATAATATATATATTTGTTTATACTAATAAGAATATCGACGATTATCGATATCGAGTAGGGCTGGGCGATATGGCCAAAAATGTTATCACGATAACATTTTTCATATCACTCGATATCGATAATTATCTATCTTTTTATTAGTATAAAAAAAAATAGAATTTTTTTAATTATCGTTTTTTTTTATAGATTTCTTTATTATATATCGAGGAAAAATATATTGCGGTAATTATTGTTACCGTTTTATCGCCCAGCCCTAATATCGAGTGATATGAAATTTTTTATCGTGAAATGTAATTGAGTAAATGTACAAGTATACAAACCTAATAATACTCGAGTAAAGTACAAATCCCCCAAAACAGTACTTAAGTATTGTAACAAAGTACAATTACTCAAGTACTTTACAGCCCTGATTTTAGAGCCAGAGTGCCGTCATTAAGCAGCAAGTTAAGTTGAAAGACAAAGGGGAACATAAAGGTCTTGAGCCTCTGAAAGTAGCCAGAGTCTGGCTGATCCAAGACGTTCCAGAGGTGAACGCCAACTATGTGAAGCATAATCAGTGAACGCTGCTTCACCGCGTTCTGTTTTAATCCCAGGAACAGTTAGCAGACCTCTCCCCGATGACCTGAGCAAGCAAGCAGAGATGTATTTTGGCCCTAAACCAGTAAGTCATTTATAGACAAGTCACAGTATTCTGACACACTGGTGTAGCCACTGACCCGAGAACTGTGTAATATGTTCAGTCTTTGTGTTTTAATTCTAGTAGCAGCGTTCTGAATAAGCTTGATTGATTGATTGATTGAAAACTTTATTAACAGATTGCAGAATGGGTACAATACAGTGCAGCTCAATACACACAATTGTTAGGGGATGCAGACCAGAGAAAGACTTTCGTCTTGTTTACATCAGGGTCCCCCATTTTCAATTCATCAGGACATATATGACATACATGCAGGGCTTGACGTTACTTTTTGGCTCACTAGCCACTGTGGCTAGTGGTTTTCCAAAGTCACTCAGCATTTCACTAGCCAAAAATCCCTGCACTCGCGCCCCCACCCAAAAAGTAATAAATATAGGTCATTTCTTCTTCACTAACCCCTGCTGGGGACAGTATCATTGTAATCATACTGCTACACGCCAACTGTACAACTGTGCTTCTGACTGTTGACTCCATTGTTTACTACTGCCTGCGACCAGTGACTCAGCCGCAAAAGGAGCTCCAGTTGGGGCAACGGCTGACTGGGACAAGATGGAGGGTGTAGATGTGGAAGAGTTGTGTTGAACCTAGCAATTACATTGTTGCTCCAAACGCTGTGAACATTATCATTGACACACCTATGCCTTGGCTGTGTTGAACCTAGCAAATATATTATTGCTCCAAACGCCGTGAACATTATCATTGACACACCTAAGTATGCAGGGCTTGACGTTAACTTTTTGGCTCACTAGCCACTGTGGCTAGTGGTTTTCCAAAGTCACTAGCCACTCAGCATTTTCACTAGCCCTGGGCAGGTGGGCAGGTGTCAACGTCAAGCCCTGCATACATGACATACAGATAGACAGTAGGCCTACTGCTACATCTATACATTTATGACATACCAGATTTGCAAATACAGTACTGTTTGTGGTACAAAAAGAGTCCAGAAAAGAGAGTATATACATTTGACGTAAAAACTGTACATTGGGGGAGGCTTGGTGGCGTGGGGTTGGGTGGGTGGGGTGGGTGGGGAACACTGTACAACTGTACAAGCAAAACTGTACATTGGAATATTGACAAAACCATACATGGTCATTTACTGTACATTTGGAGGGGGTTGGTAGGACATTTACAGGGGCCAGTTTCTAATTGCAGTCTCCCGTAGGTGTTCTTTGAGAGCGGTTTTGAATCAGTTTGTATGTCTGTCATGAGGATCAGTATTTATTTATTTAGTACTATATCTAGTATCAAATGGCTATAACTGAGACCTGAGTACTATATCTCGTGCTTCCATGTCAATGGAAAAATGACAATTAAACATAACTTTGACTTTGAACCACTGTATCTGTTACGGTGGCTTAATGTCAGGGGTCGTTTTAATCTGGTGCACTTCATTCTATTCACGCCTTCCTGTGTGACTCACTCTCACCGGCCGGGGAGAACGTCTCGCGTGATGATTATTATTATTACAAACGATAGAAATGTAGTGTTTAACCAGCAGAGGTGGGTCTGTCGTTGGTGCTTGTAGTGGTGATGATAAACTCATAAAGCTTACAGGAAGTGAATTTTGCCCCAAACTTTTAGTGCCTTGTGTTTTTATTGGCTGACACGGGGCCACCCTCTGGAACCTATTAGAGCCAACTCGGTCTGGCACCACACGCACGCACGCACGCACGCACGCACGCACACACACACACACACACACACACACACACACACACACACACACACACACACACACACACACAGCTCATTATGTGTCAGGAGGTTGCAGCCGTGTGAATTGGACTCTTGATTTGGCCTGTTGCAACATCTGTCCACTCTGGCTCGTCAGTGAGGCCCGAGCGGTTCCTCCTCGACCTCCAGACCGGATCCGGTTACTTTATACCGGATTGACTGTCATGTTGCGGTGGTGGAACCCAGTGATGTCTCTGTCTCTGTCTCTCTCTCTCTCTGAGTGCTGTCTCTCTCTCTCTCTCTCTCTCTCTCTCTCTCTCTCTCTCTCTCTCTCTCTCTCTCTCTCTCTCTCTCTCTCTCTCCTGTCGCTGTCTCTCTCTCTCTCTCTCTCCTCTCTCTCTCTCTCTCTCTCTCTCTCTCTCTCTCTCTCTCTCTCTCTCTCTCTCTCTCTCTCTCTCTCTCTCTCTCTCTCTCTGTCTCTCTCTCTTTCTCTCTCTCTGAGTGCTGTCTCTCTCTCTCTCTCTGTCGCTGTCTCTCTCTCTCTCTGTCTCTCTCTCTCTCTCTCTCTCTCTCTCTCTGAGTGCTGTCTCTCTCTCTCTCTCTCTCTCTCTCTCTCTCTGAGTGCTGTCTCTATCTCTCTCTCTCTCTCTCTCTCTCTCTCTCTCTCTCTCTCTCTCTCTCTCTCTCTCTCTCTCTGTCGCTCTCTCTCTCTCTCTCTCTCTCTGTCGCTCTCTCTCTCTCTCTCTCTCTCTCTCTCTCTCTCTCTCTCTCTCTCTCTCTCTCTCTGTCGCTGTCTCTCTCTCTCTCTGTCTCTCTCTCTCTCTCTCTCTCTCTCTCTCTCTCTCTGAGTGCTGTCTCTCTCTCTCTCTCTCTCTCTCTCTCTCTCTCTGAGTGCTGTCTCTATCTCTCTCTCTCTCTCTCTCTCTCTCTCTCTCTCTCTCTCTCTCTCTCTCTCTCTCTCTCTCTCTCTCTCTCTCTGTCTCTCTCTCTTCTCTCTCTCTGAGTGCTGTCTCTATCTCTCTCTCTGTCGCTGTCTCTCTCTCTTCTGTCTCTCTCTCTCTCTCTCTCTCTCTCTCTGAGTGCTGTCTCTATCTCTCTCTCTCTCTCTCTCTCTCCTCTCTCTCTCTCTCTCTCTCTCTCTCTCTCTCTCTCTCTCTCTCTCTCTCGACAAAGTCTCGACGACATTGAAAGTGAGGGTGACCTCAATTGTAATTTTCGAGAATAAATAAAGGTTGATGATGATGATGATGATGATGATGATGATGATGATGATGATGATGGTGGTATATAGCTCCCCTGTTGGACAGGAATGCTCAGCCCATCAAACACGATCTAGTAACTGGATCACATTTAAAGTTCCACAGACTAGTACAGCCCAGGACTCGCAGGACAGCGTTCTCTCATGCAGCCCCAAAGTCCTGGAATGACATCCAGTCAAAGTCAAAGTTGGAAGTTCTTCCTTCCCTTTACGAATTTAAATGTCTGATTTAATTTATCTATGATTCATGTTGTAACTGTTTTTAACTGATTGCACTGCACATTGTTTTATCTTGTTGTACACTCAGCAGTTCTGTAAATGAGGTGGCCTCACCTCAGAGCTCACCTGAGTATAAATAAAGGTTTCAATCAATAAATCATCTGCAAAGAAGCAGGCATTTGACTTCTGTGTTTGCTAGGGGATGCCAGGTGCCGCAGCTTGTTCCAATGTTTTGCCAGTTCATTGATGTTGAAGAGGGTTGGACTCAAACTGCACCCCTGTCTAGCCCCACGGCTTTGAGGAAAGAAGTCTGTGTTTTTCCTCAATCCTCACAGCACATGTGTTGTTGGTGTACATTGACTTTATGATGTCGTAGGTTTTCCCTCCAATGCCACTTTCTAATAGCTTGTACAGCAGACCCTCGTGCCAGATTGAGTCAAATGTTTTCTGGAGTGCTGTAAACAGGAGTATAATTTGCTTTTGTTTTTATTTATTTGTTGTCGATTAGGGTGCTAAGGGTGAGAACGTGGTCTGTTGTACGGTGATTTGGTAGGAAGCCAATCTGTGATTTGCTCAGGGCCTTGTTCTCTCTCTCTCTCTCTCTCTCTCTCTCTCTCTCTCTCTCTCTCTCTCTTCTCTCTCTCTCTCTCTCTCTCTCTCTCTCTCTCTCTCTCTCTCAGGGCCTTGTTGTCTCTCTCTCTCCGAGCGTGTACATCGTGGTGTCAAGTGCAGACGTGTTGGAAACAGACAGCCGCCCAAAGATGAGGAACAGATGTGAGATCAGTTTGCCGTCGGTGATAGTGTGGCCTGTGGCTCTGTGATGGGGCTTGACACATGTCGACCAGGGGGACGGGGGGGACAGGGGCGCCACGGGGGCGCAGGGGGACGAGGGGACGGGGGGGACACGACGACACCCCCGATACCCCGCTGTGTTGGAGAGCCATCGGTGCGACTGTGGGCTGGGGAGGTATGTGAGGTATTCCTGTAAAACACAAGCAGCAGACCAGCAGTCTGTCAGTACAGTACAGAAGGAATTCTTTGTGTGATTGACAGTCTTTATGGTGGTTGTATTCGGTTGGATGTCCTTTTCTTGTCACAGCAGCTCACAAATCAGAAGGTGTAGTTCTTTTCTAACCGATCTGATATTGAAGCAAGTGATACAGTCATTAGTGCTTTCTCACCTTGATTACTGTCCAGCTGTCTGGTCTAATGCCTCAAGACAAGAGCTCAATAAGATCCAGCTCACTCAGAACAGAGCGGCCCGTCTGGCCCTGAACTGCTCAATGAGAAACAGTGTGGAGGGGGATGCACACCAAGCTGTCGTGGTTGAAGGTGGAAGACAGACTGGATTGCAGCCTGATCTTGTTCATGAGGAATATATATATCTCAAGAGAACCTATCTGTTTGTATTCACAGCTAACATGTACACATGATCGACACAAGTATGGTACTAGGCATGCCTGTAGGGAAACGTCACACTGCTACTACCAAAAACCAATGCAGTAAAGAAAACTGTGTTATATAGAGCCATGTTATATTGGAACAAACTGCCAGTACATCTTACAGATAACCAGTAAGATAATAAGTTTAAAAATAATTTGAAAACAGCATTGAGAGAAAAATAAATTAGTTTACATTAAAGAAAAACACAGATACTGTAGTGTACACTGTAAATATATTACTGTCTGAGAGTTTAATGCCTTTTATTGTATTTTCTGTGATCTGATACTCTGTGTGTGTACTGTAATGCTATTTGTAATTATTTTTATATGTAGGAATGTTGGAATATATTTTTAAATGTATGCTACTATAATGTTATGTATGTATGTACTGTTTTGTTGTGTGTGGACCCCAGGAAGACTAGTTGTTGCTGCAGTGATGACTAATGGGGATCCGTAATAAAAGTTGAGTTATTTTCCATGATTTCAAAGTTTCTTTGGGTGTTTGCAATTTGTGGGAAGTATATGTCTCTGATGTCTTGTTATAGTGGGCAGGTTGTTAAGAAGTCTAGCTCGGTTTCCACCTCTTCTTGTGTGCAGTGGGTGCACAGTCTGTCTTCTCTTGGAAGCCCTATGGCAGCCTTTCTCGATGGCTAGGGTGTGCTCGCTGAGTCTGTACCTAGTCAAGGATCTTCTTAGTTTTGGATCAGTCACAGTGGTCAGGTATTCTGCCACTGTGTACTCTCTGTTTAGGGCCAAATAGCATTTCAATTTGCTCTGGTTTTGGGTTGATTCTTTCCAATGGGTCGTTTTCTTTTTGTTTTCTTATAATGTGGTTGAGTCCAGTGTGGTTTCTGTCTGGTGGCTCTGCTTGTGTTTGTGAGCAGAGTCCCAGAACCAACTGGCTGAGTGAGTGGGCATCTCTCAAGGGTCTCTCTGTAGGTGAGGGCTTTGTTATGGAGTGTGTCTGGGTCACTTTATTTTAGGTGATTATAGAATTGAAATGCTCTTTTTTGGATTTAGATAATTAGTGGATATCTTCCTAGTTCTGCTCTGCATGCATTATTTGGTGTTTTCTGTTGGGTGTCGAGAATGAATTTGCTAAATTCTGCATGCAGAGTCTCAATTTGGTGTTTGTCCCATTTTGTGAAATCTTGGTTTGCAAGTGGGCCCCAGACCTCGCAACCATACAGGGAAATGGGTTATATGACAGTCTAATATTTTGAGCCAGATTTGAATTGGAATGTCTAGCTTGATGTTCCTTTTGATAGCATAAAAAGCCCTTCTTGCTTTGTCTCTCAGATTGTTCACAGCTTGGTTGAAGTTCCATGTAGCATTGATATTTAGGCCGAGATAGGTGTAATTATTTGTGTGTTTTAGGGCAATTGTGTCTATGAGGTATTTGTGTTTGTGTTGTTGTAGACTGGGTCTTTTTTGGAATATCATAACTTTAGGTTAGCTTAGATTTACTGTCTGGGAGAATTTGTGCAGAAGATCAAGGTGCTGCTGTAGCCTTTCTTTCGTTGGAGACAGTAGCACCAGATCATCTGCAAACAGTAGGCATTTGACTTCTGTGTTTGCTAGGGGGATGCCAGGTGCTGCAGTTAACTTTGTTCCAATGTTTTTGTTAGTTCATTGATGTATATGTTGAAGAGGGTTGGACTCAAACTGCACCCCTGTCTAACCCCATGGCTTTGAGGAAAGAAGTCTGTGTTTTTCCTCAATTCTCACAGCACATGTGTTGTTGGTGTACATTGACTTTATGAGGTTGTAGGTTTTCCCTCCAATGCCACTTTCTAATAGCTTGTACATCAGACCCTCGTGCCAAATTGAGTCGAATGCTTTTTGGAAGTTGTTATGTACCATGGTCTTGATTACTCCTGTGTCACTGTGCATGCAGGTGATGGCTGTTAATTAGCTGATTGCTGCTGATTGGATACCTGCCTGGCAGCTCAAAGGCACTTGCTGACCCACACATGCACTGTCACGGTTGCTAGAAGAGATGATGGAAACAGTGTCTCTGCCCTTTCTACCGCTTTGATCTTTAGTTTGTGCTAGTATTCATAGTTAGAATAGTCTTTTGGTTTAAACACAGGCATTGGTGTCTGTTTGCACTTATGTTGCGCCAGGGTCGTAACAGAAGTCAACGAAACAGGATTATAATTAGCTTTTGTTTTTATTTATTTGGTTGTCGATTAGGGTGCTGAGGGTGAGAATGTGGTCTGTTGTATGGTGATTTGGTAGGAAGCCAATCTGTGATTTGCTCAGGATTTTTCCAAGGTTGCTGTTGACACAGATCCCACGGTAATTGTTTGAGTAAAATTTGTCTCATTGAACCTCATCTGCGCCTTTGTTTATACGGTTTATTTTTCTCATATTTTATATTCAGATTTAATTTATTTGCCTATATTTATGTCTTTCTTCTATTAAGATTAGATAAGATATTCCTTTATTGATCCCCTTGGGGAAATTTGGTATCATAGCAGCATGGGGAGGGGGGAGGGGAGGTACAGGTAGTAGAAGACATACAGGTACAGGTCCAGAATTATAGTACAGTGGAGAAGTAAAAATAAAAATAGAATAAAAAGGAAGTGTAAACAATATACAATATAATTAACTATGGACATGCGCATATGGGCAACAAGGTGCGAGATGAGGGTATGTACTCTATGCCCTCTCAGTTATTTTTCCCTACAATAAATATAGTTACAATATATAATCTAATAATCTAAATCTAATCTAATATATAATCTAAAAATATATTTTATCCTATCTTGTCTCGTCTTGTCTCGTCTTATCTAACGTCTGGTATATTAAATTGTGAAGTTAAATTGTATTTTTATCTTATTTTATTATTAAGAATCTATCTTATTACTAAGAAAGAAGCTGCTATGGTCGAGGGACCACAATAAATAGAATTGCACTGTTCTTGCTGTAAAGTACTGTAATACAATAAACTAATCTGAATCTGAATCAGAGAGATTGATTGATTGAACATTTTATTAACAGATTGCAGAATGGGTACAATACAGTACGGCTCAATACACACAATTGTTAAGGGGATGCAGACCTGAGAAAGACTTTCAGACCATTTTCAATTCATCATAACATATATGACATACATGACATACGGATAGACAGTACTGCTACATCTAGACATTTATGACATACCAGATCTACAAATATACCGTACTAGGAGAGAGTTCCCAGAGAAGTGCGCCTTGAAAAGAACTCTCCAAACCCCGCCTCGCCCTGATACATCAAGACGAGGAATCACAGCTTTAAGCAATCATATCGGCTCAAAATAATCATATTGGCTTTCACTCTTTGTTGATATTCTTTGGAAAGTCTCCGTGCAGCCCCCCCGTCCCGCGGTCTACTTTTCACCATCTGTCTAAATGGAGTTTGAGAAGACGGATCACGGTCGGGAGAGACGGCTATTTATTTTGAACACATGGTTGCCGTTACCGGGACCGTGATCACCACGTCGTGAATCCATGTTCTTTTCGTCTGATCCTCTTGCAAAGGCTTTCCGCCTGTCTGATCTCATCTTCATTCAGACCAATTATCTCTCCAGCGTCTCCCCTGTCTTCACTCTCTCTCTCCGCTGGGTCGCTATGGTTACGCCTCGTTCTCTCACACACGCTGCCGTCCTTGATCACTGCCAACGGACCGTCGCGTGAGCTAAACCATGTTTAATAATAATATCCGGCACTGGGTTTGTGTTTTGAATGCAGAGTTTTATTATTGGGAGGGCCCGCGAGCAAGATGACTGAATAGAGCAGGGGGGGGGGGGGGGGGTAGTTCTGTTTGGATCACTGAACGGAGCCGGGCGGGGCGGGGGGGGGGGGTAGTTCTGTTTGGATCACTATATAGAGTAGGGGGGGGGGGGTAGTTCTGTTTGGATGACTATATGGAGCAGGGGGGGGGGGGGTAGTTCTGTTTGGATGACTATATGGAGCAGGGGGGGGGGGTAGTTCTGTTTGGATGACTATATGGAGCAGGGGGGGGGGGGTAGTTCTGTTTGGATGACTATATGGAGCAGGGGGGGGGTAGTTCTGTTTGGATCACTATATGGAGCAGGGGGGGGGTAGTTCTGTTTGGATGACTATATGGAGCAGGGGGGGGGGGGGGTAGTTCTGTTTGGATCACTATATGGAGCAGGGGGGGGGGGGTAGTTCTGTTTGGATCACTATATGGAGCAGGGGGGGGGTAGTTCTGTTTGGATGACTATATGGAGCAGGGGGGGGGGGTAGTTCTGTTTGGATGACTATATAGAGCAGGGGGGGGGGGTAGTTCTGTTTGGATCAATATATGGAGCAGGGGGGGGGGGTAGTTCTGTTTGGATCACTATATGGAGCAGGGGGGGGGGGGTAGTTCTGTTTGGATGACTATATGGAGCAGGGGGGGGGGGGGTAGTTCTGTTTGGATGACTATATGGAGCAGGGGGGGGGGGTAGTTCTGTTTGGATGACTATATGGAGCAGGGGGGGGGGGTAGTTCTGTTTGGATCACTATATGGAGCAGGGGGGGGGGGTAGTTCTGTTTGGATGACTATATGGAGCAGGGGGGGGGGGTAGTTCTGTTTGGATGACTATATAGAGCAGGGGGGGGGGGTAGTTCTGTTTGGATCACTATATAGAGCAGGGGGGGGTAGTTCTGTTTGGATGACTATATGGAGCAGGGGGGGGGGGGGTAGTTCTGTTTGGATGACTATATAGAGCAGGGGGGGGGGGTAGTTCTGTTTGGATCACTATATGGAGCAGGGGGGGGGGGTAGTTCTGTTTGGATCACTATATAGAGCAGGGGGGGGGGTAGTTCTGTTTGGATGACTATATGGAGCAGGGGGGGGGGGTAGTTCTGTTTGGATCACTATATAGAGCAGGGGGGGGGTAGTTCTGTTTGGATGACTATATGGAGCAGGGGGGGGGGTAGTTCTGTTTGGATCACTATATGGAGCAGGGGGGGGGTAGTTCTGTTTGGATCACTATATGGAGCAGGGGGGGGGGGGGTAGTTCTGTTTGGATGACTATATGGAGCAGGGGGGGGGGGGTAGTTCTGTTTGGATGACTATATGGAGCAGGGGGGGGGGGGGTAGTTCTGTTTGGATGACTATATGGAGCAGGGGGGGGGGTAGTTCTGTTTGGATGACTATATGGAGCAGGGGGACTATATGGAGCAGGGGGGGGGGGGTAGTTCTGTTTGGATGACTATATAGAGCAGGGGGGGGGGGGTAGTTCTGTTTGGATGACTATATGGAGCAGGGGGGGGGGTAGTTCTGTTTGGATGACTATATAGAGCAGGGGGGGGGGGTAGTTCTGTTTGGATGACTATATAGAGCAGGGGGGGGGGGTAGTTCTGTTTGGATGACTATATAGAGCAGGGGGGGGGGTAGTTCTGTTTGGATGACTATATAGAGCAGGGGGGGGGGGTAGTTCTGTTTGGATGACTATATAGAGCAGGGGGGGGGGGTAGTTCTGTTTGGATGACTATATGGAGCAGGGGGGGGGGGTAGTTCTGTTTGGATGACTATATAGAGCAGGGGGGGGGGTAGTTCTGTTTGGATGACTATATGGAGCAGGGGGGGGGGGTAGTTCTGTTTGGATGACTATATAGAGCAGGGGGGGGGGGGTAGTTCTGTTTGGATCACTATATGGAGCAGGGGGGGGGGGTAGTTCTGTTTGGATGACTATATGGAGCAGGGGGGGGGGGGGTAGTTCTGTTTGGATGACTATATAGAGCAGGGGGGTAGTTCTGTTTGGATCACTATATGGAGCAGGGGGGGGGGGTAGTTCTGTTTGGATGACTATATAGAGCAGGGGGGGGGGGGGTAGTTCTGTTTGGATGACTATATAGAGCAGGGGGGGGGGGGGTAGTTCTGTTTGGATGACTATATGGAGCAGGGGGGGGGGGTAGTTCTGTTTGGATGACTATATAGAGCAGGGGGGGGGGGTAGTTCTGTTTGGATGACTATATAGAGCAGGGGGGGGGGTAGTTCTGTTTGGATGACTATATAGAGCAGGGGGGGGGGGTAGTTCTGTTTGGATGACTATATAGAGCAGGGGGGGGGGGGGGTAGTTCTGTTTGGATGACTATATGGAGCAGGGGGGGGGTAGTTCTGTTTGGATGACTATATGGAGCAGGGGGGGGGGGGGTAGTTCTGTTTGGATGACTATATGGAGCAGGGGGGGGGGTAGTTCTGTTTGGATGACTATATGGAGCAGGGGGGGGGGTAGTTCTGTTAGGATGACTATATGGAGCAGGGGGGGGGGGTAGTTCTGTTTGGATCACTATATGGAGCAGGGGGGGGGGGTAGTTCTGTTTGGATGACTATATGGAGCAGCAGGGGGGGGGTAGTTCTGTTTGGATGACTATATGGAGCAGGGGGGGGGGGTAGTTCTGTTTGGATCACTATATGGAGCAGGGGGGGGGGTAGTTCTGTTTGGATGACTATATGGAGCAGGGGGGGGGGGTAGTTCTGTTTGGATGACTATATGGAGCAGGGGGGGGGGGTAGTTCTGTTTGGATGACTATATAGAGCAGGGGGGGGGGGTAGTTCTGTTTGGATGACTATATAGAGCAGGGGGGGGGGGTAGTTCTGTTTGGATGACTATATAGAGCAGGGGGGGGGGTAGTTCTGTTTGGATGACTATATGGAGCAGGGGGGGGGGGGTAGTTCTGTTTGGATGACTATATGGAGCAGGGGGGGGGGTAGTTCTGTTTGGATGACTATATGGAGCAGGGGGGGGGGGGGGTAGTTCTGTTTGGATCACTATATGGAGCAGGGGGGGGGGGTAGTTCTGTTTGGATCACTATATAGAGCAGGGGGGGGGGGTAGTTCTGTTTGGATCACTATATGGAGCAGGGGGGGGGGGGTAGTTCTGTTTGGATCACTATATGGAGCAGGGGGGGGGGGTAGTTCTGTTTGGATCACTATATGGAGCAGGGGGGGGGGGTAGTTCTGTTTGGATCACTATATAGAGCAGGGGGGGGGGGGGGTAGTTCTGTTTGGATGACTATATGGAGCAGGGGGGGGGGGTAGTTCTGTTTGGATGACTATATAGAGCAGGGGGGGGGGGGTAGTTCTGTTTGGATGACTATATGGAGCAGGGGGGGGGTAGTTCTGTTTGGATCACTATATAGAGCAGGGGGGGGGTAGTTCTGTTTGGATGACTATATGGAGCAGGGGGGGGGGGTAGTTCTGTTAGGATGACTATATAGAGCAGGGGGGGGGGGTAGTTCTGTTAGGATGACTATATAGAGCAGGGGGGGGGGGGGGGTAGTTCTGTTTGGATGACTATATAGAGCAGGGGGGGGGGGTAGTTCTGTTTGGATGACTATATGGAGCAGGGGGGGGGGTAGTTCTGTTTGGATGACTATATGGAGCAGGGGGGGGGGGGTAGTTCTGTTTGGATGACTATATAGAGCAGGGGGGGGGGGGTAGTTCTGTTTGGATCACTATATGGAGCAGGGGGGGGGGGGGTAGTTCTGTTTGGATGACTATATGGAGCAGGGGGGGGGGGGGTAGTTCTGTTTGGATGACTATATGGAGCAGGGGGGGGGGTAGTTCTGTTTGGATGACTATATAGAGCAGGGGGGGGGGGGGTAGTTCTGTTTGGATGACTATATAGAGCATGGGGGGGGGGTAGTTCTGTTTGGATGACTATATAGAGCAGGGGGGGGGGGTAGTTCTGTTTGGATGACTATATAGAGCAGGGGGGGGGGTAGTTCTGTTTGGATGACTATATAGAGCAGGGGGGGGGGGTAGTTCTGTTTGGATGACTATATGGAGCAGGGGGGGGGGGGTAGTTCTGTTTGGATGACTATATAGAGCAGGGGGGGGGGTAGTTCTGTTTGGATGACTATATGGAGCAGGGGGGGGGGGTAGTTCTGTTTGGATGACTATATAGAGCAGGGGGGGGGGTAGTTCTGTTTGGATCACTATATGGAGCAGGGGGGGGGGGTAGTTCTGTTTGGATGACTATATGGAGCAGGGGGGGGGGGGGTAGTTCTGTTTGGATGACTATATAGAGCAGGGGGGTAGTTCTGTTTGGATCACTATATGGAGCAGGGGGGGGGGGTAGTTCTGTTTGGATGACTATATAGAGCAGGGGGGGGGGGGGTAGTTCTGTTTGGATGACTATATAGAGCAGGGGGGGGGGGTAGTTCTGTTTGGATGACTATATGGAGCAGGGGGGGGGGTAGTTCTGTTTGGATGACTATATAGAGCAGGGGGGGGGGGTAGTTCTGTTTGGATGACTATATAGAGCAGGGGGGGGGGGTAGTTCTGTTTGGATGACTATATAGAGCAGGGGGGGGGGTAGTTCTGTTTGGATGACTATATAGAGCAGGGGGGGGGGGGTAGTTCTGTTTGGATGACTATATGGAGCAGGGGGGGGGGTAGTTCTGTTTGGATGACTATATGGAGCAGGGGGGGGGGGGTAGTTCTGTTTGGATGACTATATGGAGCAGGGGGGGGGGGTAGTTCTGTTTGGATGACTATATGGAGCAGGGGGGGGGGTAGTTCTGTTAGGATGACTATATGGAGCAGGGGGGGGGGGGTAGTTCTGTTTGGATCACTATATGGAGCAGGGGGGGGGGTAGTTCTGTTTGGATGACTATATGGAGCAGCAGGGGGGGGTAGTTCTGTTTGGATGACTATATGGAGCAGGGGGGGGGGTAGTTCTGTTTGGATCACTATATGGAGCAGGGGGGGGGGGTAGTTCTGTTTGGATGACTATATGGAGCAGGGGGGGGGGTAGTTCTGTTTGGATGACTATATGGAGCAGGGGGGGGGGTAGTTCTGTTTGGATGACTATATAGAGCAGGGGGGGGGGGTAGTTCTGTTTGGATGACTATATAGAGCAGGGGGGGGGGTAGTTCTGTTTGGATGACTATATAGAGCAGGGGGGGGGTAGTTCTGTTTGGATGACTATATGGAGCAGGGGGGGGGGTAGTTCTGTTTGGATGACTATATGGAGCAGGGGGGGGGGTAGTTCTGTTTGGATGACTATATGGAGCAGGGGGGGGGGGGGTAGTTCTGTTTGGATCACTATATGGAGCAGGGGGGGGGGTAGTTCTGTTTGGATCACTATATAGAGCAGGGGGGGGGGGTAGTTCTGTTTGGATCACTATATGGAGCAGGGGGGGGGGGGTAGTTCTGTTTGGATCACTATATGGAGCAGGGGGGGGGGGTAGTTCTGTTTGGATCACTATATGGAGCAGGGGGGGGGGGTAGTTCTGTTTGGATCACTATATAGAGCAGGGGGGGGGGGGTAGTTCTGTTTGGATGACTATATGGAGCAGGGGGGGGGGGTAGTTCTGTTTGGATGACTATATAGAGCAGGGGGGGGGGGTAGTTCTGTTTGGATGACTATATGGAGCAGGGGGGGGGGTAGTTCTGTTTGGATGACTATATGGAGCAGGGGGGGGGGGGTAGTTCTGTTTGCATGACTATATAGAGCAGGGGGGGGGGGTAGTTCTGTTTGGATCACTATATAGAGCAGGGGGGGGGGTAGTTCTGTTTGGATGACTATATGGAGCAGGGGGGGGGGGTAGTTCTGTTAGGATGACTATATAGAGCAGGGGGGGGGGGGTAGTTCTGTTAGGATGACTATATAGAGCAGGGGGGGGGGGGTAGTTCTGTTTGGATGACTATATAGAGCAGGGGGGGGGGGGTAGTTCTGTTTGGATGACTATATGGAGCAGGGGGGGGGTAGTTCTGTTTGGATGACTATATGGAGCAGGGGGGGGGGTAGTTCTGTTTGGATCACTATATAGAGCAGGGGGGGGGGGTAGTTCTGTTAGGATGACTATATGGAGCAGGGGGGGGGGGGTAGTTCTGTTTGGATCACTATATGGAGCAGGGGGGGGGGGTAGTTCTGTTTGGATGACTATATGGAGCAGGGGGGGGGGGTAGTTCTGTTTGGATCACTATATAGAGCAGGGGGGGGGGGTAGTTCTGTTAGGATGACTATATAGAGCAGGGGGGGGGGGTAGTTCTGTTAGGATGACTATATGGAGCAGGGGGGGGGGGGGTAGTTCTGTTTGGATGACTATATGGAGCAGGGGGGGGGGGTAGTTCTGTTTGGATGACTATATGGAGCAGGGGGGGGGGGGTAGTTCTGTTTGGATGACTATATGGAGCAGGGGGGGGGGGTAGTTCTGTTTGGATGACTATATGGAGCAGGGGGGGGGTAGTTCTGTTTGGATGACTATATGGAGCAGGGGGGGGGGGTAGTTCTGTTTGGATGACTATATGGAGCAGGGGGGGGGGGGGGTAGTTCTGTTTGGATGACTATATGGAGCAGGGGGGGGGGGTAGTTCTGTTTGGATGACTATATAGAGCAGGGGGGGGGGGGTACTTCTGTTTGGATGACTATATGGAGCAGGGGGGGGGGTAGTTCTGTTTGGATCACTATATGGAGCAGGGGGGGGGGGGTAGTTCTGTTTGGATGACTATATGGAGCAGGGGGGGGGTAGTTCTGTTTGGATGACTATATGGAGCAGGGGGGGGGGGTAGTTCTGTTTGGATGACTATATAGAGCAGGGGGGGGGGGGTAGTTCTGTTTGGATCACTATATGGAGCAGGGGGGGGGGGGTAGTTCTGTTTGGATGACTATATGGAGCAGGGGGGGGGGTAGTTCTGTTTGGATCACTATATAGAGCAGGGGGGGGGTAGTTCTGTTTGGATGACTATATGGAGCAGGGGGGGGGTAGTTCTGTTTGGATGACTATATAGAGCAGGGGGGGGGGGGGGTAGTTCTGTTTGGATGACTATATGGAGCAGGGGGGGGGGGGTAGTTCTGTTTGGATGACTATATGGAGCAGGGGGGGGGTAGTTCTGTTTGGATGACTATATGGAGCAGGGGGGGGGTAGTTCTGTTTGGATGACTATATGGAGCAGGGGGGGGGGTAGTTCTGTTTGGATGACTATATGGAGCAGGGGGGGGGGGGGGTAGTTCTGTTTGGATGACTATATAGAGCAGGGGGGGGGTAGTTCTGTTTGGATGACTATATGGAGCAGGGGGGGGGGGGGTAGTTCTGTTTGGATCACTATATAGAGCAGGGGGGGGGGGTAGTTCTGTTTGGATGACTATATGGAGCAGGGGGGGGGGGTAGTTCTGTTTGGATGACTATATGGAGCAGGGGGGGGGGGTAGTTCTGTTTGGATGACTATATGGAGCAGGGGGGGGGTAGTTCTGTTTGGATCACTATATGGAGCAGGGGGGGGGGGTAGTTCTGTTAGGATGACTATATGGAGCAGGGGGGGGGGTAGTTCTGTTTGGATGACTATATGGAGCAGGGGGGGGGTAGTTCTGTTTGGATGACTATATGGAGCAGGGGGGGGGGTAGTTCTGTTTGGATCACTATATGGAGCAGGGGGGGGGGTAGTTCTGTTTGGATGACTATATGGAGCAGGGGGGGGGGGTAGTTCTGTTTGGATCACTATATGGAGCAGGGGGGGGGGGTAGTTCTGTTTGGATGACTATATGGAGCAGGGGGGGGGGGTAGTTCTGTTTGGATGACTATATGGAGCAGGG
Organism: Notolepis coatsorum; assembly: GCF_963971535.1. Taxonomy (NCBI): domain Eukaryota; kingdom Metazoa; phylum Chordata; class Actinopteri; order Aulopiformes; family Paralepididae; genus Notolepis; species Notolepis coatsorum. The sequence goes on along the minus strand of NC_140178.1, from coordinate 110,080,232 downwards.
GGGGGGGTAGTTCTGTTTGGATGACTATATAGAGCAGGGGGGGGGGGTAGTTCTGTTTGGATCACTATATGGAGCAGGGGGGGGGGGTAGTTCTGTTTGGATGACTATATGGAGCAGGGGGGGGGGGTAGTTCTGTTTGGATGACTATATGGAGCAGGGGGGGGGGGGTAGTTCTGTTTGGATGACTATATGGAGCAGGGGGGGGGGGTAGTTCTGTTTGGATGACTATATGGAGCAGGGGGGGGGGGTAGTTCTGTTTGGATCACTATATAGAGCAGGGGGGGGGGGTAGTTCTGTTTGGATCACTATATGGAGCAGGGGGGGGTAGTTCTGTTTGGATGACTATATGGAGCAGGGGGGGGGGGGGTAGTTCTGTTTGGATGACTATATGGAGCAGGGGGGGGGTAGTTCTGTTTGGATGACTATATGGAGCAGGGGGGGGGGGTAGTTCTGTTTGGATGACTATATGGAGCAGGGGGGGGGTAGTTCTGTTTGGATGACTATATGGAGCAGGGGGGGGGGGTAGTTCTGTTTGGATCACTATATGGAGCAGGGGGGGGGGTAGTTCTGTTTGGATGACTATATAGAGCAGGGGGGGGGGGTAGTTCTGTTTGGATGACTATATGGAGCAGGGGGGGGGGGTAGTTCTGTTTGGATGACTATATGGAGCAGGGGGGGGGGGTAGTTCTGTTTGGATGACTATATGGAGCAGGGGGGGGGGGTAGTTCTGTTTGGATGACTATATGGAGCAGGGGGGGGGGGGGGTAGTTCTGTTTGGATGACTATATGGAGCAGGGGGGGGGGGTAGATCTGTTTGGATCACTATATGGAGCAGGGGGGGGGGTAGTTCTGTTTGGATGACTATATAGAGCAGGGGGGGGGGGTAGTTCTGTTTGGATCACTATATAGAGCAGGGGGGGGGGTAGTTCTGTTTGGATGACCATATAGAGCAGGGGGGGGGGGTAGTTCTGTTTGGATGACTATATAGAGCAGGGGGGGGGGTAGTTCTGTTTGGATGACTATATAGAGCAGGGGGGGGGGGGTAGTTCTGTTTGGATGACTATATGGAGCAGGGGGGGGGTAGTTCTGTTTGGATCACTATATGGAGCAGGGGGGGGGTAGTTCTGTTTGGATGACTATATGGAGCAGGGGGGGGGGGGGTAGTTCTGTTTGGATGACTATATGGAGCAGGGGGGGGGGGGGGTAGTTCTGTTTGATGACTATATGGAGCGGGGGGGGGGGTAGTTCTGTTTGGATGACTATATGGAGCAGGGGGGGGGGGGGGTAGTTCTGTTTGATGACTATATGGAGCGGGGGGGGGGGTAGTTCTGTTAGGATGACTATATGGAGCAGGGGGGGGGGTAGTTCTGTTTGGATGACTATATAGAGCAGGGGGGGGGGGGTAGTTCTGTTTGGATGACTATATAGAGCAGGGGGGGGGTAGTTCTGTTTGGATGACTATATAGAGCAGGGGGGGGGGGTAGTTCTGTTTGGATGACTATATAGAGCAGGGGGGGGGTAGTTCTGTTTGGATGACTATATGGAGCAGGGGGGGGGGGTAGTTCTGTTTGGATGACTATATGGAGCAGGGGGGGGGTAGTTCTGTTTGGATGACTATATGGAGCAGGGGGGGGGTAGTTCTGTTTGGATGACTATATAGAGCAGGGGGGGGGGGGTAGTTCTGTTTGGATGACTATATGGAGCAGGGGGGGGGGGGTAGTTCTGTTTGGATCACTATATGGAGCAGGGGGGGGGGTAGTTCTGTTTGGATCACTATATAGAGCAGGGGGGGGGGGTAGTTCTGTTTGGATGACTATATAGAGCAGGGGGGGGGGTAGTTCTGTTTGGATGACTATATAGAGCAGGGGGGGGGGGTAGTTCTGTTTGGATCACTATATGGAGCAGGGGGGGGGGGTAGTTCTGTTTGGATGACTATATGGAGCAGGGGGGGGGGGTAGTTCTGTTTGGATGACTATATGGAGCAGGGGGGGGGGTAGTTCTGTTTGGATTACTATATGGAGCAGGGGGGGGGGTAGTTCTGTTTGGATTACTATATGGAGCAGGGGGGGGGGTAGTTCTGTTTGGATGACTATATGGAGCAGGGGGGGGGGTAGTTCTATTTGGATGACTATATGGAGCAGGGGGGGGGGGGTAGTTCTGTTTGGATCACTATATAGAGCAGGGGGGGGGGTAGTTCTGTTTGGATGACTATATGGAGCAGGGGGGGGGGGGGTAGTTCTGTTTGGATGACTATATGGAGCAGGGGGGGGGTAGTTCTGTTTGGATGACTATATGGAGCAGGGGGGGGGGGGTAGTTCTGTTTGGATGACTATATAGAGCAGGGGGGGGGGGTAGTTCTGTTTGGATGACTATATAGAGCAGGGGGGGGGTAGTTCTGTTTGGATGACTATATGGAGCAGGGGGGGGGGTAGTTCTGTTTGGATCACTATATGGAGCAGGGGGGGGGGTAGTTCTGTTTGGATGACTATATGGAGCAGGGGGGGGGGTAGTTCTGTTTGGATGACTATATAGAGCAGGGGGGGGGGGTAGTTCTGTTTGGATCACTATATGGAGCAGGGGGGGGGGGGTAGTTCTGTTTGGATCACTATATAGAGCAGGGGGGGGGGGGGTAGTTCTGTTTGGATGACTATATAAGAGCAGGGGGGGGGGGTAGTTCTGTTTGGATGACTATATGGAGCAGGGGGGGGGGTAGTTCTGTTTGGATGACTATATGGAGCAGGGGGGGGGGGGTAGTTCTGTTTGGATGACTATATAGAGCAGGGGGGGGTAGTTCTGTTTGGATCACTATATGGAGCAGGGGGGGGGGTAGTTCTGTTTGGATCACTATATGGAGCAGGGGGGGGGGGGGGTAGTTCTGTTAGGATGACTATATGGAGCAGGGGGGGGGGTAGTTCTGTTAGGATGACTATATGGAGCAGGGGGGGGGGGTAGTTCTGTTTGGATCACTATATGGAGCAGGGGGGGGGGGTAGTTCTGTTTGGATGACTATATGGAGCAGGGGGGGGGGGTAGTTCTGTTAGGATGACTATATAGGAGCAGGGGGGGGGGGGTAGTTCTGTTTGGATGACTATATGGAGCAGGGGGGGGGGGGTAGTTCTGTTTGGATCACTATATGGAGCAGGGGGGGGGGTAGTTCTGTTTGGATCACTATATGGAGCAGGGGGGGGGGGTAGTTCTGTTTGGATCACTATATGGAGCAGGGAGGGGGGGGGGGTAGTTCTGTTTGGATCACTATATGGAGCAGGGGGGGGGGTAGTTCTGTTTGGATGAATATATGGAGCAGGGGGGGGGGGTAGTTCTGTTTGGATGACTATATGGAGCAGGGGGGGGGGTAGTTCTGTTTGGATCACTATATGGAGCAGGGGGGGGGGTAGTTCTGTTTGGATGACTATATGGAGCAGGGGGGGGGGGTAGTTCTGTTTGGATCACTATATGGAGCAGGGGGGGGGTAGTTCTGTTTGGATCACTATATGGAGCAGGGGGGGGGTAGTTCTGTTTGGATGACTATATAGAGCAGGGGGGGGGGGTAGTTCTGTTTGGATGACTATATGGAGCAGGGGGGGGGGGTAGTTCTGTTTGGATGACTATATAGAGCAGGGGGGGGGTAGTTCTGTTTGGATGACTATATAGAGCAGTGGGGGGGGGTAGTTCTGTTTGGATGACTATATGGAGCAGGGGGGGGGGTAGTTCTGTTTGGATGACTATATGGAGCAGGGGGGGGGGTAGTTCTGTTTGGATGACTATATGGAGCAGGGGGGGGGTAGTTCTGTTTGGATCACTATATGGAGCAGGGGGGGGGGTAGTTCTGTTTGGATGACTATATGGAGCAGGGGGGGGGGTAGTTCTGTTTGGATGACTATATGGAGCAGGGGGGGGGGTAGTTCTGTTTGGATCACTATATGGAGCAGGGGGGGGGGTAGTTCTGTTTGGATGACTATATGGAGCAGGGGGGGGGGGTAGTTCTGTTTGGATCACTATATGGAGCAGGGGGGGGGGGGTAGTTCTGTTTGGATGACTATATGGAGCAGGGGGTAGTTCTGTTTGGATCACTATATAGAGCAGGGGGGGGGGTAGTTCTGTTTGGATGACTATATGGAGCAGGGGGGGGGGTAGTTCTGTTTGGATGACTATATGGAGCAGGGGGGGGGGGGTAGTTCTGTTTGGATGACTATATGGAGCAGGGGGGGGGGTAGTTCTGTTTGGATGACTATATAGAGCAGGGGGGGGGTAGTTCTGTTAGGATGACTATATGGAGCAGGGGGGGGGTAGTTCTGTTTGGATCACTATATAGAGCAGGGGGGGGGGTAGTTCTGTTTGGATCACTATATGGAGCAGGGGGGGGGGTAGTTCTGTTTGGATCACTATATAGAGCAGGGGGGGGGGTAGTTCTGTTTGGATGACTATATGGAGCAGGGGGGGGGGTAGTTCTGTTTGGATGACTATATGGAGCAGGGGGGGGGGGGTAGTTCTGTTTGGATGACTATATAGAGCAGGGGGGGGGTAGTTCTGTTTGCATGACTATATGGAGCAGGGGGGGGGGTAGTTCTGTTTGGATCACTATATAGAGCAGGGGGGGGGTAGTTCTGTTTGGATGACTATATGGAGCAGGGGGGGGGGGTAGTTCTGTTTGGATCACTATATAGAGCAGGGGGGGGGGGTAGTTCTGTTTGGATGACTATATGGAGCAGGGGGGGGGTAGTTCTGTTTGGATCACTATATAGAGCAGGGGGGGGGGGTAGTTCTGTTTGGATGACTATATGGAGCAGGGGGGGGGGGGGGTAGTTCTGTTTGGATCACTATATGGAGCAGGGGGGGGGGGTAGTTCTGTTTGGATGACTATATGGAGCAGGGGGGGGGGTAGTTCTGTTTGGATCACTATATAGAGCAGGGGGGGGGTAGTTCTGTTTGGATGACTATATGGAGCAGGGGGGGGGGTAGTTCTGTTTGGATGACTATATGGAGCAGGGGGGGGGGGTAGTTCTGTTTGGATGACTATATGGAGCAGCGGGGGGGGGTAGTTCTGTTTGGATGACTATATGGAGCAGGGGGGGGGGTAGTTCTGTTTGGATCACTATATGGAGCAGGGGGGGGGGTAGTTCTGTTAGGATGACTATATGGAGCAGGGGGGGGTAGTTCTGTTTGGATGACTATATGGAGCAGGGGGGGGGGGTAGTTCTGTTTGGATGACTATATAGAGCAGGGGGGGGGGGTAGTTCTGTTTGGATGACTATATGGAGCAGGGGGGGGGGTAGTTCTGTTTGGATGACTATATAGAGCAGGGGGGGGGGGGGTAGTTCTGTTTGGATGACTATATGGAGCAGGGGGGGGGGGTAGTTCTGTTTGGATGACTATATGGAGCAGGGGGGGGGGGTAGTTCTGTTTGGATCACTATATAGAGCAGGGGGGGGGGTAGTTCTGTTTGGATCACTATATGGAGCAGGGGGGGGGGGGGTAGTTCTGTTTGGATCACTATATAGAGCAGGGGGGGGGGTAGTTCTGTTTGGATCACTATATGGAGCAGGGGGGGGGGGTAGTTCTGTTTGGATCACTATATGGAGCAGGGGGGGGGGGGTAGTTCTGTTTGGATCACTATATGGAGCAGGGGGGGGGTAGTTCTGTTTGGATCACTATATAGAGCAGGGGGGGGGGTAGTTCTGTTTGGATCACTATATGGAGCAGGGGGGGGGGGTAGTTCTGTTTGGATGACTATATAGAGCAGGGGGGGGGGTAGTTCTGTTTGGATCACTATATGGAGCAGGGGGGGGGGTAGTTCTGTTTGGATGACTATATGGAGCGGGGGGGTAGTTCTGTTTGGATGACTATATGGAGCAGGGGGGGGGTAGTTCTGTTTGGATGACTATATGGAGCAGGGGGGGGGGTAGTTCTGTTTGGATCACTATATAGAGCAGGGGGGGGGGTAGTTCTGTTTGGATGACTATATAGAGCAGGGGGGGGGGTAGTTCTGTTTGGATGACTATATAGAGCAGGGGGGGGTAGTTCTGTTTGGATGACTATATAGAGCAGGGGGGGGGGTAGTTCTGTTTGGATGACTATATAGAGCAGGGGGGGGTAGTTCTGTTTGGATCACTATATAGAGCAGGGGGGGGGGTAGTTCTGTTTGGATGACTATATAGAGCAGGGGGGGGGGTACTTCTGTTTGGATGACTATATAGAGCAGGGGGGGGGGGTAGTTCTGTTTGGATCACTATATGGAGCAGGGGGGGGGGTAGTTCTGTTTGGATCACTATATGGAGCAGGGGGGGGGTAGTTCTGTTTGGATGACTATATGGAGCAGGGGGGGGGGGTAGTTCTGTTTGGATGACTATATGGAGCAGGGGGGGGGGGTAGTTCTGTTTGGATGACTATATGGAGCAGGGGGGGTAGTTCTGTTTGGATGACTATATGGAGCAGGGGGGGGGTAGTTCTGTTTGGATGACTATATGGAGCAGGGGGGGGGGGTAGTTCTGTTTGGATGACTATATGGAGCAGGGGGGGGGGGTAGTTCTGTTTGGATCACTATATGGAGCAGGGGGGGGGGGGTAGTTCTGTTTGGATCACTATATAGAGCAGGGGGGGGGGGTAGTTCTGTTTGGATGACTATATAGAGCAGGGGGGGGGGGTAGTTCTGTTTGGATGACTATATGGAGCAGGGGGGGGGGGGGGGGGGTAGTTCTGTTTGGTTGCCTGGTGAACACATGTTCCAGCTCCTGAACAACATTTACATGAGTCCATACAGTATATAGTCCCTCTGGTAGTTCCTGTTTTATTGTAGCGTGTTCGTGAAATTAGATTATTGAATTATTATCTCGAAGCCGCTGTGAACCGTGACTCGAGGATCGAATAACCGCGGCATATAGGCGGCTTCAGTGGGGCTGCGTTGCTAGGTAACACAGGCTTCAGTGGAACTGTGTTGCTAGGTAACACAGGCTTCAGTGGGGCTGTGTTGCTAGGTAACACAGGCTTCAGTGGGACTGTGTTGCTAGGCAACACAGGCTTCAGTGGGACTGCGTTGCTAGGTAACACAGGCTTCAGTGGGACTGCGTTGCTAGGTAACACAGGCTTCAGTGGGACTGCGTTGCTAGGTAACACAGGCTTCAGTGGGACTGCGTTACTAGGTAACACAGGCTTCAGTGGAACTGCGTTGCTAGGTAACACAGGCTTCAGTGGGACTGCGTTGCTAGGTAACACAGGCTTCAGTGGGACTGCGTTGCTAGTGTAATATATCGCGTAATTTCAACGTGGAAGGAATATCAAAATAAAAGCACACGTTGTTGAACTTGATCATGCATATTTATTAGAACATTTTATTACAGCACTATGTTATCAATACACATTTATAAAACGAGGCATATTTAGCCAGAATATGTTGCCAGAACATAAAAAACAAATATATATATTTATAATTATTTTACTAGCCACTGTCAGACAATCTCCCCGAAACTAAACTTTCCTCTGAACTAGACCGAGGTCACCAACTGGTCAGGGATCTGGTCAGGGATCTGGTCAGGGATCTGCCAAGACTGTCTCCATCCAGCTCTTTCTATACACATCTGACCCACTTCACAGGTCATATCCATGAGTTTCTCTGAAATGTAAAGTACCATGTTATATTATCGTACTTGGCCATCGCGTCCCGCTCTTAAAGCCTATCGAGATACCTCATCTCATGTACCTATTGTACTCCATCAACGAAAAAAACACGTACACCTACACCTGCCGGGTCCCGCCCCTATGGAGGCGTAGCCTATAAGACAGTGGGCCTGGCCGCGTGAATATTTTAGGCAACCAACTTGTGTTTAGCGTTTCTCTGATTGGCCACTACGCCCATGTGCGGCAGCGCGAGAGAGCTGCAGCGCGGAAATAGGCTGTCTATTGCCATTCTCTAAGACAAACTCTAACCTTAACCAGCTCCGAAACAGGGCCTAAACTTAACCCTTCTAACCTTAACCAACTCCGAAACAATGCCTAACCTTAACCCTAACCTTAACTAACTCCGAAACAATGCCTAACCTTAACCCTAACCTTAACTAACTCCGAAACAATGCTTAAACTTAACATGCCTAAACTTAACCGCCGAAAGAATGCACGTTAAAAAAAAAAAAAAAAAAAAATGAAGGGAATCGAACTTGTCAGCAACGGACGCAGGATCCACAGCAAGGCAGCACTACCAGTTGAGCTAGTTTTCAATGTTAAAAGAAGGGGGATTACTGCTACATAATGCTGCCGCGACAGAGCTCCGCGGCAGAGCTGAGCTGCCGCTCCGCTCTGCTGCTGCCGCGCCGCCGCGGGGGCGTGGCTAGACACAAGTTGGTTGCCTTTAACATTTAGGCGGCCTGGTCACCAAACACTCTTCCTCTATTTTCGTTTCCATCATAACGGATGCAGTGCACCTTATGTTAACTAGTTGTTATGAAAATATTAGAGAAATTGCGTAATGTTGAAAGCTTACCGGAGGTTTGCTTACCGGAGGGGGGCATGGAGGAGGTGTAGGGGTGGAGGAGGTCAGATAGGTACTGGGGGTATGGAGGAGGTGTAGGGGTGGAGGAGGTCAGATAGGTACTGGGGGTATGGAGGAGGTGTAGGGAGGGAGGAGGTCAGATAGGTACTGGGGGCATGGAGGAGGTGTAGGGGTGGAGGAGGTCAGATAGGTACTGGGGGGCATGGAGGAGGTGTAGGGGTGGAGGAGGTCAGAGAGGTACTGGGGGCATGGAGGGACTTGTAGGTAAGGAACGAGGATCTTATATGAGATACGGGACTTGACCTGGAGCCAGTGGAGGTGGATGAGATAAGATAAGACAAGATAAGATAAAATAAGATGAGATAAGATAAGATAAGATAAGATAAGATAAGATAAGATAAGATAAGATAAGATAAGATAAGATAAGATCATATTCCATTATTGATCGCCTTAGGAAATTTCATCATAGCAGCATGGGGGAGGGGAGGTACAGGTATGGGCAGGCTAATAGAAGAAAGACATGAATATATTAAATAAAATTGTATCTGAATATAATAATATCAGAAAAAATAAACAGTGGTGTAAACAATCGAATTAAGTCTAAATATAAAAATATGAAAAAACAGTGTAAACAAAGGGTGGCAGTTGAGTTCTGCACATGGACCCTGCCCACGGCACTGCTGGGTACACCAGACAGCACTCAGGAGTCAAAAAGGGTTGGTTGGTAATTACAGCGTGGAAAATTACGGGATTATGAGCAAAGTCAGTGTGACATGCTGCCTGTGAGGTAGAGTTCGGTTGGATAATTGACCCATCTCAAAGCCCGCCCTCTTTTCCTCAGCCTCCAATCACAACGGTTGCTTCCCTCACCAAGGGAGGGGTTGTCACTTACTTATTGGCTGAGCTGCTACTCAAGATACCCTGACCATGGAGTGTGTCCCACAAGACACCTTGACATTTTGCTTTGTTCCGGTGCAATGTATATATGTGCATATGTAGGTATATAGTTGTATATATGTATAAAAAATGGCTAGAGGAACTTTACAGGGTAACATACAGTTTGGCAAATATTAATAAGGTATTATTCAAAAATGTATTGTTAAACTAAGTACATTTTCAATATAAGTCCAGTAATGTATGAATTAGTAAATAAAATATAGTATGTTCTGATGAGTAAATAGGGGTGGGATTAAATAAGTGTATGCTTCTTCCCACTCCTTTTCATATGTGTAAATGACACACAAAAAAAGTATAATTAGTTTGACTTTAAAAAAAAATTCTATGTTATTTTTTTATCTTTTATATACATTTATGATTTGAACGGCTTAAGGCTATATGTACTTGATGTTTGTTTGTTATGTTGCATATTTGAAATAAACTTCAATCAAATCAAAATGGAGCAACTGTTAGGGTTTGAAACCGACCTCAACAGCACGGCACAGACAGGTAGTTCAGAGTTAGCCAAACACTAGGGCGTATTTATTTACAGAGTCAAAAAGAGTCAAGTAACAATTCTGAACAACAAAAAAGGAGACTGCCTTCGGCAGAGTTATCTGCGGCTCTGCAGATCCTCTCGGTGTTAGAGGTGGGGAATCGGCGTTGACGCCGTTGCGGCTCTGCAGATACTCCCAGCTTCAACTCGAAGTGGAAGCGGAGAGAGAGAGAGAGAGATCAACAACAGTCCAACAGTACACAGAGGCAGTGCAGTTCAGTCCTCCCTTAGCTGAGTCCAGAACAAAACAAAATGGTACTTCTTCAGTGTTTATCCAAAACACACAATTTAGCTGAGTCCAGTGCAAACAAAAACGATACTCTTCAGTGTTATCCAAAACACACAATTTAGCTGAGTCCAGTGCAAACAAAAACGATACTCTTCAGTGTTTATCCAAAACACACAATTTAGCTGAGTCCAGTGCAAACAAAAACGATACTCTTCAGTGTTATCCAAACACACAAAAACAGATAATCCAAAAAGGGTTTGGTTCCAACTCACCAAAGCGCAAACGCGTAAAGCGGGCAACGAGGCGCAGCTCCAAACGGAGGATCAAGGTATTCACCAGCGGCAATCCAAAGATATCCTGGAGGGAAAGTAGACGAGGCACAACAACGGGGGGAAAGCAGGCAGAAGCAGTAGTATTCAAAACGACCCGACCTCAATTGAAAGAAGGTCCCAGTATATGAAGCCTCTGGGGCGCTAATCACAAACTATGACAGGTGCGTGCTGGAAATTGGTACTTGACCTAGAAGTGTGCGTTCGGCAACGGACCAATCCTCACAGCAACAAAGCAACATCACTCTCCAGGCTCTTTGTGTAAACTACACTGTAAAAAAAAATATATATTCACAGGAAATTCACGTATTATTTTACAGATTACTTTTGTTTTTCTACTTTAAGTGTAATTGCCATAAAAATACAGTAAATTACTTTGATCAAAATATTAACAATTAAATAAAGGTTGTAATCTGTAAATGTATTTTACTGTAATTCGACAGTAATTATTTGGAAACGGTTGCTGCCAGACATTTACAGTTTTTTTTACAGTCTTCTTTTTTACAGTGTATAGCAAACCTGTAAAGCTGCAACGTCCCTCATATGGGAAGTTTTTCTGACTTTTTGCAACCGGCACTTTGGTGACCCCTAGTGGCTCGGTGTGCATATTTTCTAATACAATATATATATCGAATTGAAGGCTTATTTGTTGCCTGTCGATAGCGACAAAATCCGACAAAATCCGTTCAGCAGTTCTCGAGTTACATGCCGGTATTTGAGGCTTGTGCAGAGTACATAGTATTGCGCAAAATACCACTCCCGACTTTATCTTTATCTTTATTACGGATCCCCATTAGTCATCACCGCAGAAGCAACTAGTCTTCCTGGGGTCCACATACAACAAAAACAGTACATACATACATAACATTATAGTAGCATACATTTAAAAATATATTCCAATATTCCTACATATAAAAATAATTCCAAATAGCATTACAGTACACAAACAGAGTATAAGATCACAGTAAATACAATAAAAGGGATTAAACTCTCAGACAGTCATATCTTTACAGTGTAAACTACAGTATCTGTGTTTTTCTTTAATGTAAACTAATTTCTTTTTCTCTCAATGCTCTTTTCAAATTATTTTTAAAACTTATCTTACTGGTTATCTGAGTAAGATGTACTGGCAGTTTATTCCAATATGACATGGCTCTATATAACACAGTTTTCTTTGCTGCATTGGTTTTTGGTAGTAGCAGTGTGAACGTTTCCCTACAGGCATGCCTAGTATTATACTTTTGTCGATCATGTGTACATGTTAGCTGTGAATACAAACAGATTCTTAAGGTTCTCTTAAGATATATATATTCCTCATGAACAAGATCAGGCTGCAATCCAGTCTGTCTTCCACCTTCAACCACGACAGCTTGGTATGCATCCCCTCCACACTGTTTCTCATTGAGCAGTTCAGGGCCAGACGGGCCGCTCTGTTCTGAGTGAGCTGGATCTTATTGAGCTTTTGTCTTGAGGCATTAGACCAGACAGCTGGACAGTAATCAAGGTGAGAAAGCACTAATGACTGTATCACTTGCTTCAATATCAGATCGGCTAGAAAATACCTACACCTTCTGATAATTGAAATACCTCTGCTCATTTTGGCAACCACATTGTTGGTGTGAGTTGACCATGAGAGTGTTCCATCAAGTGTGACACCCAACAGCTTTGTCTCTCTAACTTGCTCAATAGCTGTTCTGTCTAAAGATATACTTAGCTTCACGTCTTTTCTTATAGCATGCTTGGATCCCAATATTAGGCTCTTGGTTTTTGAGATGTTTAACTTCAGCCTGTTTTCAGACACCCAAGTGGACACTAAATTCAATTCTCTCTGAAGGACTTCATTAAGCTCTTCTGTCTGTCTGTCTGATGATGCATACATTGTAGTATCATTGGCGTACATAACCATACATGTATTTTCTAATACCCATGGCAAATCATTTGTAAAAATGGCGTAGAAGAGGGGCCCCAGGCAGCTTCCCTGTGGAATTCCACACTGTAGGGATTTAAAGTTGGACAGGGTACCATTAAACACAACACATTGCTGTCTGTTACATAGATAGCTTTTTATCCAGTTAACAGCTGCAGTTCTGAATCCATATGCAGTTAGTTTGATGAGCAGCAACTCGTGATCTATGAGGTCAAAAGCTGCACTGAAATCCAGTAGTACAGTACCCACCATTCGCTTCCTGTCAATTTGTTGTAGCCAGTCATCTGTTAATGGACCTGTCTCAAACCCTGCCCTCTTTTCTTGATCCTCCAATCACAACTGTCGCTTACCTCGGACAAACCAAGTTTGTCCGAGGTAAGCGACAGCTGTGATTGGAGGATCAAGAAAAGGGGCAGGGTTTGAGACAGGTCTATTGTGTTAAAGCTGTACATGTAGAATAACCCTCCTTATATGCATGTTGGAATTTAGAATTGATACTGTTTTCTGAGAGGTAATGCTGAATCTGTTTAAAAACAACACCTTCCATGATTTCGCACCCTTGTGCCTCCTTAGCAACTATTTCCTGTATTTAGCCTTTTTTTTTGTGTGTGTTTCTGTGTACAACGGTGGCTGTGTTGATGATTATGTCATGAAATTGTGTCCGTTTCCTTATTTTCCATATATTCACAGAATTTGAAAAGATTAGATTTTGAAACCCTCTAACACAAAAGTTAACAATATTAGCTTTCAAACCGTCCATAGTGGTTCATTTCTTGCCATTAGGGGGTTAGGGTTACCCAGACAGAAAGATTAGGAGAAGGTCAAATCTCATCCCTGTGCCCGTGCCCACCCCAACACTTAGACTAGACAAATATCAAGATGTATCCATCAGTGGACCAATTGCATGCTTTTGCAGAGGACAATAAGCCTTCAGTTGACTCCTTCGGACATTAAGCATTAAGCACCCCCCACAGCCCAAATGGAATGAATTATTTTAAAAATTTTAATAAAAGAAAAAAAAAATTATATATATATATTTTTTTAGTCTACCAATAGTCGACTAACGGCCAATCATAGTCGACCATCCAAATCCTTAGTCGGGGACAGCCCTAATTGTACCCATTCTGCAATCTGTTAAATAAAGTTTTTATTCATTCATTCATTCATTCATGAAGTCCACTCACAAATACAGGATTACTTTAACTGTAACGACTTGAACACAAGTTTTCAACATGCTTACAAACCTAATCATTCCACTTGTTCTGCCCTTACAGTAATGACAGATGACTGGCTCAAGGAAATTGATAACTCAAAGATGACTGGTGCAGTATTACTTGATTTTAGTGCTGCATTCGATGTCATAGACCACGATCTGCTCATCGGTAAACTAGAATGCTATGGGTTTTGTCCAACAGCCATCATATTTATGAAGAGTTATCTCACAAGTAGGACACAAAGGGTTTATTACACTGGCAGCTGGTCTCACTCTAAGGTCTTAGACTGCGGGGTCCCGCAAGGGAGCTGCCTAGGACCACTCCTATACGCCATCTTCACAAACGACTTACCATCAGTTCTGTGTAAAGCAACTGTACAAATGTATGCTGATGATTCCACATTGTACTATGCTGCAACAACTGTCAGTGAACTGGACAATGTTTTATCAGCTGAGTTAAATATGGTGTTTGATTGGATAAAACGGAATAAGTTGGTACTAAACATCTCAAAAACCAAATCAATTATCTTGGGTTCGAGTCATAAATTGTCATCGATACCAAAAATGAGTTTGAACGTGTCTGACGAACCCATAGAACTAGAGCTGCCGCGGTATTGATGTTTTCCTTACCGCACAAATTTGCGAAATATTTCCTACCGCTGCGGTTATTACCGCACAAAAAAAAAAAAAAAAAAAAAAGGTTTGAATGCATTTTTTATTTATTTTTGTAGTCTACTCTTTATAGCATATAGCCTGCCTCTAGTCTAAATGTCTATCTTTAGAGGATGACTTTGCAGCATGAATATTGTTTGGGATTCGGCAAGCACGCATTCGTTATTGAAAGTGAAACACGGATTCGAAGTCTCCCCTCTGGTCGTGCGCAGTTCTCTCTGTGTTGCGGGCAGGGGTGGTAGCGGCGCGCCCGCCGGTTACCCCCCCGACCCTTTCTTCTTATTATTATTATAACGTTACTACTTATGATTACAAAGGCATTCGTTTTGTGGCATTAATGTTATATAGTTACACGTTCAATAACATCAGCGTATTTACCGGACCATAGCAAGGCAAGCGTTACTCAATTCATATCTCAGTTCCTTTCTTTGCTCAGAGCGTGCCGAGTTGTGCCCATTCTGCGATCTGTTAATAAAGTTTTCAATCAGACAAGTGTATAGAACGAAAGGCTTTTATTATAACATTCGTTCCAGTAAAATCATTATGCCTCGTTTAGTACTCCTGAGGAGCGACAGTAATCCACTCCGGCGGGAGCTAACGTATTAGCCGTGTTGTGAGCTCTGATCAATGGCTGACATTCAGGAAGTAAAAACCGAATACGTGCTTGCCGATTGGTGGTAACACACTGCAGGACGCTCCAACGTGTGACACGTCTCTCTTCTGACCAATCAGTGGTCTGCAGTGTTTCACGTGACTTTTCGCTTGGAACCTCGACAGAGGAGTAGGGTATATCTGCAGAGCCGCAAGCCCAACGAGAGC